>NC_079472.1:14842353-15145383 GCF_026250575.1 Diorhabda carinulata | reverse complement strand
AATTTTCCATATTGAAGAGTTTTTGTACCCTTTCGAACATTTCAATTAAATAAGAAAAAGCTCAACATCGTAAATTAATTTGAATTCGTTTTCTGTGATTTACATCATTAATAAGTCGTGTGACTTACACACAGATGGCGCTGCCTTTGTCAAATTCATATGACGTTTATGAAGTACCGACTATGTGTCAAATTTCAAAACATTTCCGTACTGACTTCTTATGGAAAAAATGCTGTAATAAAATATAAAAATACAACATAATTTATTCAATAAAATCAATATAAATAAATAAGTTTGTTGAAAATCCTATTAGTTCTATCGTAACGCGTAATAGTGACAACAATGTAGATGGGACGCGAGTTGACTGCATCAGCATCTCCTTGAACCGACGTCCTTGTGCTGGTCGGTGTCGATGCATTCACGCGACGCGGGTTGCCGAACATTCTTGCCCATTGAGGAATGCCCCTGGGGCCTCACAATGAACACAAACATACCGCCAGCACCCCCCACGTATACGACAGAGTAGTGGAAGATACATTATCATCTTTTACTCACACCGAGTATATTAAGTTGGTTTGTTCGTTGGTATCGAAACTCCGCCTATCGTTATCTGAAAATATTCGAAATTTCTCACTTTATAATACCAAGGACATCGATTATCAATATCACTCATGCTATATCTAAGTCTTCGGTTCATTTTCTTTTGTAATTAACACCAGCGGTGGTTCGTGACGTTACCAGAAGATGGTGCCAAAAAAGAAGATTTAAAACAACACTACAGTTCAGTGGATGACGTTTTCGTCTGATAAAAATTCGATTCTGTAAGTGAAATTTTATGGTTAGCAAACAGAAAAGTCGTTAGGGGCCAAATCTGGTGGACACAGTTGGTTGCCGATCAATTCGAAGTGAAGTTCGTGGATTTTTACCAAGTGAGAATTTGCGTTGTCCAGACGGAAAATTTCCTTCAAACTCGGGCGCTTTTTTGTAATTACTCCTTTTATCTTATCAAGCAATGGTACAATAATCCCCTGTTATGGTTTCCCATGTAGGATTTTACGATGGGTCCAGACTTGGGCCAAATAGGTACAAATCTGGACCCAGCTCGGAAGCCGTTATTGGCACAGACTTGGTGGGACTTTGGGATGATAACTGGGATGTCCCTCGCTTGGTTTACAAGTCCCGTCTGAGGCCTCCTACATGGGTTTACCTTTTTAAAGAGCACAATTCCGAAAAACGTAATTTTCCGGTCGATGAGCTAGTTTTTACTCTTCCCGGAGCCTTTCATGATCATCTTGTCTTATTGAATATTTGAGACATTTTGAAATTTGTTCTTTACAATAAGAAAAAATTACGGGTGGGCAGTGCAGTTTTTGACATGAATATGGTGATGATTTTTTTCCTCTGATAGTCACGGATTATCTTATAACACCCCAGAAACTGAAGAAGACTCAATGGAGTGGACGCATACTTTGGCCCCAACGAAAGTGAAGTCTTAGCAAAACTTATACTTCGAAGAGCCATAAGCATTTTGGTGACTTATTTCTTGATTATCATCCATATATCCAGGTCCTAGATACTAGCGATTTTTCTCACACCTAAAATCTTTCTTGGTTGTGGTCAACTCTTGAAAGATGGCGAGCTGTTGTTGGAAACATAGGCGGTAATTTTTCTATGAAGAAGTCGTACAAAAACTACAAAATTCGGGAAGCTACGTGGAAAATTATTTCACGTGTTTTGTTGAATTCATTTTCAAGTAGAAAGGGGTGTGTTTCATTTTTGTTATATTTGAAAAGCTCGGTTTTCATAGAGATATGTGAGAGAATACAGAAGGAGGGTTAATATAGACGTTTTTAGGAATTATTTCAGGAAACTGAAACTGAATTCTGCATAGAAAATTATTTATTCAATTTTCCTCAATTCTCATTTTTTATTTATTAATATTCTTGCAGCTTTTTCGTGTTTTTCTTATCAATTTGACCAAGTCGATAAAAATACGACGCGTTTTTTTAGAATGTGTATATATACGAGGTCTGGCTGTTAAATAACGAGACTACGCGCCTAGAAGGCACGTCCCAAAACACGTTTCCGTCACTATTATAGTATTTATGCAGTAGTAGTTTAAATCGAATGTGTTTTTCCCTACCATGTATAAATTGCTATATATAGAGACAATTCTCTATGTCCTGAGCGTGTTTTTGAATGGTCTAAGCGGCGCTTTAGTGAAGGCCGATAGAGAAAATCAAAATTCAAAGTAATGTTGATCTTTTTTTCAACATAAACGGTATAGTGATGACTGAATTGGTTCCAGAGGATCAGAATGTAAACCAAACTTACTATTTGTCAGTTTAGGCAACACCGCGAGAACGAGTTGGTACATTGATACAAAACGGCCCGATTTTGCACTAGGACAACGCGCTATCTGTGAAGCAGTCTTTGACCCGTAAGGGCGCACTCCAGTACTCGTACTCAGCAGATTCGGCACCGTGCAACTTTTTTTTGTTTCCGAAGATAAAATCTGCTTTGAAAGGGACCCGATTTGAGTCGATAGAAGTGGTAAACAGAGTTTTTCTAAATAAGACATCGATCAAATGGAAAAACGTATGGAAAGGTGTGTGGGGAGGGGAGGGGAGTATATTAAAGGGGAATGTAGAAAAAATCTTATAATAAAACCCTTTTTCGTAACCAGTCTCGTAATTTAATAGCCAGACCTCGTACATTGTCGATCTTATAGTGGACGCAGGGCTGAATTCCAAACTCAGCTTGGGTTTGTTGTTGTTTGAAGTGACCACGCCGTTTGTAGTTCAATAACACGCATTGAGTAAAACATTCCTTGAAGTGCATTCCGGGTAACGTTGCCATATCTGTCTACCTTTACCTACCTATGTTCGGATGTTGGCGAGTTTGACCAGAGAAACTACGCAGTTAGGAATTATATCTTGAAACATTCTTTTGTAGTACCGCTTCGAAATGGTATTAATTGTATACAGGGTGCTCTAGGATTTCATGCAAAAAATTCGGAAATGAGTAGATGACGTGGAAATAATGATGTAACAAAAAATTCTCATACGACCATTCATTTCTGAGTTATAGGCCTTCAAAGTTGCGAAATCGGAACTCATATTTTTATTCGATGTTTACGTAGTATGTTTGACGTAATAAATAACTAATTTTTACAGGGACAATCTGTATAATCTAAAGATAGCAAAAATTATTTATACTATCGATTTTTTTTAACAAAAAGATGGTTCGGGAGATATTTAGATTTTTAGATCGTTTTACATTCGCCATAGAGACATTCTGAACAAAATTATCATAAATTGTAATTATTTATCGAAAATTCTTAATTCTCTCTGAAATATCGTTCCCTTTGTTTACTGGTATTGAATATACAAAGTTTTTAAGATGTCTAAAAAAATGATTTTCACTGTATTTAACTCAGGGGAATATAGTGGCCATGCAAATCGACTTATTAGGAAAAATGTTATTCAGATGATTTTACACATCATTCTAATTATCGTTATCATTAAAAAAATATGGACAACTTCGCTAATAAAATAAAATCACTTTCAACACTAATGTCGTACAATGTTTTTTGTATAACTGCCTTATTTTGATAAGAATCTAGGCTAATTTAGATTGACGTTAAACTTCAAAATGCATTTTAATAATCATTTATTTAAATAATCACAGTACTATGTTAAAAATATTAACACGCGTAAAATGTTTTTAACACGTAAACAATCACATTCAACACTGTCGGCTGTCATTGAAACTGTCACTTTTAATAACAGTTGTACAAAAAAAAACTTACTAATGTAGCAAGACTGATATAGACGTTCAATTTTATTGACTAGAACCTCTCCGATTAATCAATTTTGGTAGGCAATATTGTCAACAAATGTTGTAATTTCAAACTGAAACAAGGATTTATGAGTTTGTACTGTCAAAGTCAAAGTGCTGTCAAATGATTGTCAACGATTCCTGTCCAAACATTTACCACAAATCTATGCTGGTTCCTTGTTTGGATAATCGATGATTTCGTCTCTGGTAAAACCGGAAGGTATCTTCTGCTCGGTTTTATCCAAACTATGTACCTTTTGTACAAGTGAAAAAAAAATAATACAAAAGTTATTATTTTGGAAAGGGATTTTGAGACATTACGCGGTATGCCTATAATTAGGAAATAGAAGCCGGATCATATGACGCACAAACGCTTATAAACGAACTAGATGACATCATCAAAAAAGACGTTAAACGCTAAAAACACATCCGCCATTATCCACATTGCGCATCCGCCATGTTTTGTATATTAGACTACCTCCGCCAATTATTCAACACGAAATTTATTAAAACATTTTCATATTAATTTTTTTTGTTGCAGGTAAGTTTATAATTCGGTAAGTAGGTTATTCCATGTTGGTATTGAGGGAGAACTAAAAATTTTATACATATAACAAGGTTAGAACTAGGAACAAAAAATATAATCAAATCTTGGAATGTCGAGTTCGTTATTTTAATAATAAAAAATAATGTAATTAAATCGACACATATCAAGTTATTTACTTATCAATTTAAGCTAAAAAGTTACTTTTTTTACATAAAAGATTGTAATCCCAGTCAGTAGAAGTTCCTTCAATTATTAAAACTACAATTGTTATAATTCTTCTTTCACACCAAGCAATTATATAACTAACTGAAAAGATTTCGACCCCTTCAGTCTTTTTTCTAGATTGGTATTGTGGAGACTTTTAGACAAAACATGTCTATCTCCAGGTCCCGATTAGGATCGTTATTTCGAAAGTACCACGGCGCGTCAACGATGATTCCCAGCACTTTATTTTGGAATTTCTAAATTATTTTGGTGTCACGGCAGATCTCCATTGTTGAATTCCATATAGGAGTTTCAGAATTTGTTTATTTATAAGTAATTTATTATAAATTGACAGAGTGGATTGTATTTTAAGCAACTATACAATCTCTTTTCTTGATACCTAGTTCTTCTCGTTTCTTTTTTATGTTAGATTTCCAGGGTAACTTCGCATCAAGTGTTATTAGTCTTTTGTATCTTTGTTCGTCTTCTATTTTTATTTGTCCTTCTACCTTGTGGTACACCCGCGTTGATTTCCTTTGAGTAAGCATCTTCTTGTTTAATTCTGAAGTTTCGTTCTCTTATATAGGACTCTAAGAGTTTGTTTAGTTTGTATTTGAGCCCTTCGTTCAAAATTTCGTCAAAAATCTGATCTGACTTTCTTCTTTTCTATTGATATTTTTCTAAGACATCGGTTTACATTGGTTAAGTAGTTTGCCCTGAAATGAAACTTATATGAAGGATGAGTTTTCTTTCTTCAAGTAGAGGATTCGATCTTTTCAGTAATATTTAATACTACTGATGAATTTGAAGATACTAAGTTTGAAAATTTCCCTACTTTGTGAATCGTAAAGACTTTCCTTTCGGAATGCTGCTTTTATAATATGCGTTAATTTGATTATAACTTTCTATACTGAATGTACTAGATGATTGATATTCCCTTTGGACTAATATAGCTGTGTTGAATCTGTGAAGACAATTCGTTCCTATAAGTCCAGATACACATAATTAAGTGCAAGTACACCTCTGGATGCTTCTCTAAAATCCGATGGTCGTTATCCTGGAAAGTTCTATGCACATGCAGCGCCAGCAGCAGATTCAAAGGAATGTTTTCTTAAAAAATTGATCATTGTAGCCTCTTATGCGTCATTTGAAGTTTTCCTTCCTCCAGATGAAACCTTTCGGGGCCAGGTCCCGTTCTGTTCTCATAGCTTCTTCACTCTGGTCACGCTACTTACCGTTTCCAGTCTTCTGATAGACTAGACATCTTCTAATTTAGTTTTCTGATTGTCAGTTAAGTGAGAAGGCGTTAAGTACACTTTTACTTCAATTAAACTCAAATTGTCATTGATAGTATTGCGCATATAACTTTCCTGTGATCCTGATCCAAACCATAAATTTCTGTCCCATCCAACGAGGATTATCAAATGCCTAATATCAGCAATTTCGTCGAATTATCTCATTGTTTAATGTAGATATTGATTGGGACACTCCGTATATATTAGTATCGTTTGTGAAAAATCGCTACGAGACATTCTAATCAACTAGTCTGAGCATTTTTCAAAAAAAAATAGTATTTGAGCTACTGGATTTAGTTCAAATTGTGAATTCACATTGTAAATGTTTGTTTTAGAAAATAGTTTCAAAAATAGACAATTTCGTATAGAAAAATAAATTCTATTGTATTTTTTTTAATTAATGAAATTCTATTGAATGAGATCATTAAAATGATTATTAAATCGTTTTCAAATTCCAATTAATAATATAAGAAAAATATTTTGTCCTTCTGCATAAAGTACGTAAATGGACACGTTCGTCGGCCATTTTATCATTAATCGAGCTGCAGGTTCCATAGCATGTTGCTGTTGGACCGCATTTCCAAGAATCGACGGCTGAACTACAGAGCCATAGGAAATATTTTAGTATAGAAGATTGGTGTTGAAATAACGCAAATCGATAGTCGAAATCGCTAAATTTCTGAGAAAAAAAACCGAAAACTAGTTTTGAAAAATTAAGGGAGAGAGAGAAATGCTTTAATGTCAAAAAATTGTAGACAAAAGCTTGTAAAAACGAACTAAAAATAACTAAATAAAAATACAGATAAAATAAAATTTCAATATACAGAATAAAACCTCAATGAATAACGAAATTATTAGTATATAAGTCAATATCAAGATCAAACCAGTTTACAGCATGCTCGGAATTAAATATTATCATTAGAATAAAAGTCGTTTACAGATTAAAAGGCACTTTCCAGTAGGAAGACCCTCAAATTATTTAATTTCAATTGGCAAATGATTGTGCATTATTTGCATTGTAAAATATTGAACCCTTAACTAATTCTGAACGTGGAGTAGGTAGTAAAAGGTCGTGCTACGCGTTCCTAAGTGGATAGCCGTGCAACGATCTTTCTGAAATTGGAAAAGCGGATTCAAAGATGAACAAGGAGTCTGAATTTTGAATCTTTAAAAAAACTACCTGCAGAATCGTCAATTCGTTGTTGGTTTTTGTCAATTGTCAGCTCGCGCGACCCTACTTTGAACAGAACTTTCGCATATTCAAATAATCTTTAGAGTCTCAGCTATCTCAATCAGCTGCGCTCTAGGTTATCCGAAATGATATGAATCCTGCCCTATTGGACCTTTATTTTTTGAGAAAACAGTTAATGATGAGGTTTATCTAGATTTTTAGATTAACTTCTTGGTAGTTTCTACATTACAAAGACTTCTCCCTGATGTTAATCATCCAAAAGAGATAGATCTATCTATTTACTACTAACAAGAAGAAGCTTCATCGCATTTTACACGTAGAGCTAGAAATTAGAACAAAGTTTTCCCAATAGATGGATTGGAAGACGTTGATGGTTTTGATCGACTGTGAGTAAACACGATACCCACTTTGAAAGCTTTCTCATGGTCAAATAACCTTAGAGTCTCAGCTATCTCAATCAGCTGCGCTCTAGGTTATCCGGAACGATTTTGCCGACTTTCTTGATGTTTTCGTCGGTGAGAGCCTTCGAGGTTGCGAGCATCGTCCTTGGTTATTATTTCGCCTCGTTTAAACTTGATAAACCTCCCGAGGCAAAGTCGAATAATGTTGATCAAGCCAACATTTGACTTTAATAGTATTTTGCTGCACATCGATTTCATCTTTTTTTGAATCCTCCAGGTCTATTTCGAAAATATGAGTGACTCTATATATTTCCAGATTTCTACTACCCTATTGTTTCCAACGGACCTAATCAGTATACACTTTTATCTAAAAAAAATGGCATCAATAAAACTTTATAAGGTTTGCTATTGTGCAATATCTGCTACGATGACAAGAAATTAGAAGTGGTGGCTTGTTCAGTTAATAAAGAGAAAAAAAATTCACTTACAGTGCTACATTGTTGAAAAAATGTCGAAGATTCTGTTAAGTAAATTGAAAAAATATATTACGGCTTTTCATCAACCATCTCAAGTTTATCGGAAAGTGCAGTGAACGAATTCGTTGAAATTTTTAACAAAATGTTTGTTGTTTTTATTTTCGTGATGTTTCCGGTCATTTCAAAATTAAGTTGATATTTCAAATACAGAAAACCCTCAATTTGGTAGCGACATTATTTAATCAGATTCATAAAGACATGCTACTTCACCAATCATACCTACGAGGGTGTTTCCAGAAGTACATGGTCCAATAAAGAAGACACGAAAATTTTGGACAAAAATTTTTCATCGTAATCTCATTTTAGCTTTTCCCAGCGATGTTCAATAAGCTCGATACCCTTATTTGCAATAATCTTTGACCACTGAACATTTTTTTGATTTTGGGAACAGAAAATATTCCGAGGTATATAAGTACATAGGTAGCATTTCAAACTTTAATTCATTTTGGCCGTTGCAATTACGGATGTATGAACTGGTGCGTTGTCTTTATGAAACAACATTATCTTCTTAGCGAAATGCGGCCGTTTTTGCTTGATTTCTTAGCTCAAACGTTGCAATAGTTGAAAGTTTTTCCTCTTTCAAGATAGTCAATGTAAATTATCCCAAAAAACCGACTCCATGACCTTGCAGATGGAACAGTCTCTATCTTCTTTGAACCCGATTCTCTCTTTTGCAGTCCATTGCTTTGATTTTTCTTTTGATTCGGGTGTGAAGTGGATAGATCCACATTTATTTCTGTAAAACACTCGATGGAAACATCTTCAAGATGCTGGTTTTGTTCCATTATGAGCAATCGCGGCGCCCATCTTGCGCACAGTCTATTTAACTAAGATTAAATCAGTTTAAATCATCGATCTGGGGTTTAACACACTGTGTAATACCTTTATTAGAGAAAACAATAGAGAAAGATTCGAAGGGTATTTTTAGGTGGGATAAGGAAAATTTTTTTAGAGAAGAATCTTTAATGGAATCGGTCTTGATATACGAGTTCCTCCTCTGCAGGGATGGGATTGTGGGGATTGGTTTTTGATTGTGCTGTCTAGGCTAGAAAAAGCGGCGACCAAGTGGTTCAAAGACAACGAAAATAAAGTAAAAACATCCACTTCCAGTTTGGGAATGTATTTGTAAAATTTTTTTTCGTTGCTTTCATGTTTTTTCGAAATATTTAATTGGAAAGCGGCTTTTCATAAAAAATAAGAGTTATAGCGAAGGTTTTTTGTATATTTATTCCTAAATACAGACCTGGATTACTTTTGAATTCGTATGTTTTGAAAACAAGTCTAAAAAATTATATATTATGTTCAAATTTCGTGCTTAAGGATTGAAATATCAATAAATATTTCATTTGAAGACGTTGAAATTATAGTTTAAATCTCGTTAGTGAAATATTTAACAAGTTTTGTTATAACGACTCGTTTAAATGCCCTTTCGATGTGTATATATGAATAATAACGAATCGCCTGTGGTTTCTTGTTTTCTTTTCAACATTTTAGACCCGCCGACATACCCTAAAGTACCTACCCACACGGTTATTGCTCGGTATTATCCTATCAAATACAGATCAATACGATCTGTGCCGCTCAAAAATAAATATGTACAAAAATTTCGAAGTACTATCAGGATCGTATCAACTCCTTTGATGCTCAGTATGTACGTCGCATTCCTCTAAACTTATCGAAGAAAAATAGTAAACCAAAACAATGATCAGTGCGTGATCGGTATGTGAATATCCCGGGCGAAACGCGACGCATCTTGGTCCAAATCAGTGGCGCCTCAGTATACCACAAACAAAAAGCCGCGTGGAAGAAGCAGAGTAATACAGTGGCGACATTGTGAATTGATGCTCAGTCTGTATGTCGCATTTCTGTACATTTATCGAAGAAAATTAGTAAACCAAAACAATGATCAGTGCGTGATCGGTATGTGAATATCCCGACGAAACGCGACGCGGCATCGTTATTGTTCCAAATCAGTGTCAATTCACTCTACTTGTTAAAACTGTCATTGTGTTCTGACAATGGTCATATATACTTGAAATTATCGACACAATAACTAACTAAAAATCGAAAAGTTCATTGTTTTGTGTTCTTAGAATCTTTAAATCGATGTGCCAATGTTATATAGTTTTGTTTCTATAGATTGGGGGCGTTCTGCCACCTCGGAACCATGAACAGTTTTTATTCTGACGGATACCACTTAATTAAGGCTCTCAAAAAACCGATCCTGATTAAATCGTCATTCAGAAATATTACTGGCTCTTGGCTATATTATTCATATCCTGTAACATCTTTTTTTACTACTTTTACATACATTTTCATAAATATAGTTAATTAAACGGTATTATTACCGCTCTGAACACCGGAAATTGTTTCCATATTTACTAAATCGAATCCAGTCCTGTACTTATGTAGTTCTCGACATGATAAGCGGTAATCAGTAATCACACAGATACGTGAAGTGAGTTAAGGAACCTGTTTTCGGGGGATTGAAGGAGCATTCTTTTACATGATAATGACAGGGCGGCGCTACTCTACAACACACACACACATACTTTATACAGGTCGTGATCAAATGTAATAACCAAAGTTTTTCTACGAACGTCTGAATACATGGAACAATAAGTTTCGAGATATGGCAACACTGATGCGAATATGTCAAATCTGACATTGACATCATAAAGATTGACATTGACATACGAATGTCATTTAAGTTGTTTACATTTTTTTTTGGTCAAAAAATGGAATTGAATCACGATCATTTTCATGTGATGACTTTCGACTTTGATTACACCAACGGCAGTTTTGGTGATTAAGCACCATGTCGATCCATCTTGTTTAGCTGGTTTTTCGAATTCAATCGTGGACGTATTTCACTACAAGATGAATTTCGTGAAAGTCGTCCAATGGAAACTGCGAAGCGATTTCAAAGTAATTGATTTTTTATTCGATTTACAAGTGTCTTTCCAGTGGCGAAGTCACAAAATTGTGTGTTTGTATACGTGAACGTGCGTGTGTATATACGTGAAAGTTTGTATATGTTTTCACTGCTTGATAACGTTGTACGAAGCATACTTTTCGCTATGAATACCGCTGCTAGTGCAGTGGTTGAGCTAGTTCGACATCCCCTGCCGGAAAGTCTTATCAGCTGTGGTTGGTTATAGTTAAGTTGATGTTACGGATTTTGGTTTGCTGTTAGTTTCTGGTTATCGGACTGCTGCACCCGCACAATTCGCATCGTTAATCATTTTCGCTGTTCGCGGTTTTCCTTTTACGAGTAAGGAATTGAGGAACTTCGCTTTACACTGTGTACATACGCTTGACGCCCCTGGGTCAGGTATCGGTCAGTCAGGAGTGGACGTATTATCGTTTTATTGGGAAAGTTTGTTCGGAGAAATGTATAGGGCACATGGCGCGGTCGGGACAAAATTAAAAAAAGAATATTCTATGTTTTAAACTTAATTATGAAAATGGTACAGGATAATTTGGACATTTGCTTGTAACTTGTTTTGTGAACTAATAAAATGGGTGTAGTACAATTCATCCTCTTCATAGTCGGAATTTCACCCGCCTTTGTCTCTTCTAAATTTACTCTAGCCGTGTTATCTTCCTTCCACTTCATACATACTCGACATTGAATCGATTCATCAGCAGTGCAGAAGTTTTCGATGGTCGATGATATGGCGTCAACAAAAGGTGAATGATCTTGAAAACATTCCATTCTAACCACTATAAAAGGAATTGATTTTTTTTTTCAATTACGATGTGTGTTATATACAGAGCGTTTGGAGGAAAAATCCGTTTCGTTTTTAGAATTCAGCAACATCGTTTATTGAAAAGTAGTATCGATATCTTTTAACAATAAACTTATTTTTATCTCTGTATTTCGTAGATGGCGTTAGTTACACTTTTCGTGCGGGGTAGTTTTTGAAGTTGAATCTCCTAGTCAAAATTTTCCGTTTCCGAAAGATTATAATTTAAAAGTTATTACGTTACAACTGATGCTATAATTGAATTCCACAATTTTATAGAGTGACTCATATTATAGGCCAGTCAAATTAGACTTTTACCTTGTACTAAAAAGTTGTTTTTAATCGTGTTATTGCATTTCCAATTACCTACATATAACGGAAGATTCAGCAGTTAATACAAAAGTAAGTGGATTGTAATATAAACTGTTTTGACATATTCGATATCTCAAAACTTAAGTAGTCTACGATTTTCGATTATACCGGTGAAGTGAATCTCATTTTTATCCACTAAATATAAATTTGTTTAATTTCTTATTTTGATACAGACTTAAAGAAAAGTCGAAACTTCAAATTTGATCTATCTTTTGGAAACTAATTTTGAATCAGAAGAGATCTAAAATCAAGAACATTCAGGAATATAAATATATAGAGACATTCTGTATATTTACACTGGCAAGTACAAGGTTCGTCAAGATAAAATATTTTATTGAATGAACGGAGAAAGTCTAGTATTTATAATATGAAATTATTTGTAAACACGAAGTTTCACAACATCCGTTTATTTTTTCATTATCAATACAAATATTGTAAAATAGGTTACTGTTATCAATGACGTCACGGCTATCGGCAATCACAAATTAACAATATTTTTACGTCTTCCTTTTTTATTCCTATCAAAAAATTATAATTCATTAATAAATTTAGATCCATCCGTCATCGTATTATACCACATTTATTATTGTATATTGTCTAAATTCGTTATATTTTTCAACAACTTCTTAGTTTTCTTCTTCTTGCCGATGCCTTTCTTTCCCTTTACTCTGCCCTGCATTATGTTCTGTCAGTCCAGGGTATCTCCAGGATGCGTCTATAGAGTCACATCTCAAGTTTTTTGATCATTTGAGCTTTCGAGGTCCAAGTTTCCAGCAGTACTGACTACACATAACATTCAATGAATCCTATTCTGACGTGCAGGTTTAGATTTCTGTTTAATGATTGTCAACAGCTTCTTTTGCGACCAATGCGACTTAGTACTTCGTCGTTTGTGATTCTGTCAGTCCAGGGTATCTCCAGGATGCGTCTATATAGTCACATCTCAAGTTTTTTGATCATTTGAGCTTTCGAGGTCCATGTTTCCAGCAGTACTGACCACACATAACGTTCCATGAATCCTATTGTGACGTGGCGGTTTAGATTTCTGTTAAATGATTGTCAACAGCTTCTTTTGTGATCAATTCGTATTAGCACTTCGTCGTTGGTGATTCTGTCAGTCCAGGGTATCTCCAGGATGCGTCTATAGAGTCACATCTCAAGTTTTTTGATCATTTGAGCTTTCGAGGTCCAAGTTTCCAGCAGTACTGACTACACCTAACATTCTATGAATCCTATTCTGACGTGCAGGTTTAGATTTGTGTTTAATGATTGTCAACAGCTTCTTTTGTGACCAATGCGTCTTAGTACTTCGTCGTTGGTGATTCTGTCAGTCTAAGGTATCTTCAAGATGCGTCTATAGAGTTACATCTCAAGTTTTTTAATCATTTGAGCCTTCAAGGTCAAAGTTTCCAGTAGTACTGACCGCACATAACATCCCATGAATCCCATTCTGACATGGAGGTTTAGATTTCTGTTTGCAAACATTGATTTCTTCGTTTGGAACCATTTGAGCGTTTATGACTATTTGTTTTCCATTCAGAATGAGAAAATTTATAGTGAGTCCTACATTTTTACATTCTCGGTTGATTCAGTCAGTCAGTAGAGGAAACTTGTCAATAGTAAACTGCGCGTTTCGGCGAATATCCTCATCAACTTTTTGTATCAAATCATAACATAAAGACTTCCAGATCGTTCTGCATTATAAACATTTGTCTTTTATTTCATTAAAAACTTACACCATTGAGGCACATTATGTAACCTCCACCATAAATTTCAGACGCTATTCGGTAAATTTCAGTTTCAATTTATTATCCGAATAACACACTTCACAATCGATTCTTTCTCGAAATGACTCTTATTTTATTTATAAAGATTATTAATTGGTAGTCTGTTAGTTGAGCATACGAAGCAGCCGCTCAAATTAAGCTCTAAAATATTCCGTATCTATCTGATCATGCCATCTACTTATCAGTCTTATCTCTATTTTGTAATTTTCCTTAGCTCATATCGTTTTTCCACTTGAATCTCGACTCGATGCACGCATTTTTCGTTTTTATTTTTAGACTTAACAACTATTTTTTTTAACATTTCATTTTTTATACACGTAAACAACACGAAGTTTTGCAGTATGCGGTTCAATTTCAAATGTTTGATTCAATATTAAAAATAAAGAAAAAATGGTTTAGAGAAAGCTGCGTGTAAATCACCACGATAATAACCCGTGGACGAGATAATTGCTACGAATACAGTCCATTCATTTTACCATAATCAGCGATCAGTAACCATAAAACTAGTTAAACGATTATGTGTGAATGGCCTATAATTGTGTATGGATAATAGAAATGAATTTTCGAATTTACTTAACGCCAACAATTTATTAATTATGAAAGTATTTTATCATTTTTATTTGAATAAGCCAAAAGTTATAACCAGATAAATAAAATGTAAACAACTGTTGAAGAAAAATGGTGGCGGCAATAACCAAACCAGAGCTGCATTCGACTTGGGCGGCCGTAGGCCTTCGGCCCGCCCGGCACAGGTCAATGCCTCTCTTCAAAGCCGACACGGGAATGTGCAGCGTTGTCTAATCTTCAACTTTGTACTAACCTACGCGTATATTTAACGGTTGGGAAAATAAATTGGCGCGAAACTATTCATGAATCAAATTATATTAAAACGGTTCTCGTAAATATTAATCATATAGTTGGAAATGAATATCCATCTCGTAGATCAGAGAATTTTTGAGTGGAGCTTTCACAAGAACAAGGTGTTCTTAACATACGATTGTCGAACAGAAACTGAGCGTTCAAAATGGCTATACGAAGCTGTTGCTTGTCAAAACGATAAACTGTTTTTAGTTTACATTTTATTTATTGATGTATTGACTTAGTAATATCGTTTCCTATATCTAAAGGCGGAAAATGCAATTTCCGTTTGTTATTTGTGTTCTAACCCATCAAAAAATCTTCCTTGGGACGGGGTGAAGAGTCTGCGCAATTGGGATTACGTGTTCCAACGTGCATAGCCGAATATTGCGCAGAAAATATCTGTAAACGCTTCCAGGAACGGTCCAGACTAGCAGGTTGAAATAAATCTATATATTACAAGTAATTGCAGCCAAAAAAAAACATATTGCGAAAAAGTCCTGGATGACCCAAGAAATCGATCAACCTTATAGAGAAAAATCGTTACTCTAAGAACATTAGCCCACGTAAATATATACAATTGAAGAAACAAGTAGAACACAGTAGAAGAGAGGCCAAAGAAACATCGATGGAAGAGAGTTGTCGCGAAATGGAATAAAAACAAGAAGAAAAGATACCAATCACAAAGAACTCCGAAGGGAGATCCAGTTGACAGAAGATGACAAAAAACGGACTTGGGATGATTATATCAAGCGCCTATTTGCAGCATCTCACAAAATTGTTCAATAAAATCCATAAAATAAGAGAATTTCCAAAAGATTGGTTCCAATTAATTCATTCCAGTGCCTAAAAAGAACAACCCCAAGTCCTACGACGAATATTGGATAATCAGTTTGGTTAGCCATACATTAAAAGTATTTTTGAAAATGATCCAGCAGAGAAAATATCGAAAATATGAAGAACAACTAGATGAAACGCAGAGAAAGATTATTCGCTATCACAATACTACCACAGAAGTGCAGAGAATACAACAAAAATGTCTGTTTCATTGATTTCCAGAAGGCGTTTGATAGAGTCCAACACGATAAACTTATATCAGTTTAACAACTAGATCCAACTGGAGACGGACGAAATCGAAATTCAAAAGGTAGTTCACCAAAACTGCTATCTTTCTCGACAATTATTTAGTCCAAACAACTCAATACACATATTCTCACACTGAATGGAAAACTAATAGAATGGATGCAAAAATACAAGTATCTTGGTTCAGTCATAAACGCTCAGATGGATCCAGACGAAGAAATCAATGTTTGCAAACAGAAATCTAAACCTCCACGTCAGAATAGGATTCATGGGATGTTAGGTGTGGTCAGTACTGCTGGAAACTTGGACCTCGAAAGCTCAAATGATCAGCACAATTGAGATGTGACTCTATAGACGCATCTTGAAGATACCCTGGACTGTCAGAATCACAAACGACGAAGTACTAAGTCGCATTGGTCGCAAAAGAAGCTGTTGACAATCATTAAACAGAAATCTAAACCTCCACGTCAGAATAGGATTCATGGGATGTTAGGTGTGGTCAGTACTGCTGGAAACTTGGACCGTGAAAGCTCAAATGATCAAAAAACTTGAGATGTGACTCTATAGACACATCTTGGAGATACCCTGGACTGACAGAACATATTGCAGTGCAGAGTAAAAGGAAAGAAAGGCATGGGCAAGAAGAAGAAATCCTGCAACATGAGAAGAAGAAGTAGCGTTACCTGGTGTCATAAATGAACAAATGTTCCTGCTAGGACCGAGATATTCAACTCTCAAGCTGATATTGAAGGGAAAGATCGACGGAAGAAGAGGACCTCGTCGTAAACAACATTCCTGGCTTCTTGTGAGGCATTCAGGGTGTAGCAACAATTTTTTGTCGTGCATAAGAGGGGTGCCTTAGGATAATAGATCAGAAGTTTTGAACAAGAGAACACCTACACGCTGCAAAGAAGAAATGGTGACTGCGATTTTAGTTTATAATATTTATTATTTATTTTGCACTTTTTCATTAAAAAGTATCGACGAACCGTCATTTTAATGTTGAATAACCCTGTGCTGTTTAATTCAGTTCAGCTGATTGCTTGCTTCTAATTGCCATCCGAGGAATTCCAAATTTTCGCCTGTAGCTACGACATTCCAAAGAAGTCAATTGGGATAATTGGTTCTCTTCGATTTTTAATATCTATATTCGTATTATCACATTCTTCCAATAAAAATAATCATTGAAAGTGTATGATTAAGTTTAATATAAAACTTTGAAGTCAAAGTAAAAGCATGGAAACGCTTAACAATTGAATTAAATAATATTTGAGCTCCTTGAGGTAGTGCGGGTTTTGTAAGACAAAAAAAAGAAAAATGCAGTACGCTCCTCATACAACAACAATATGGTTTACGTTAAACATTCGAGTCTTTGAAGAGCAATCTTCTTTATCCATAAGTTTCAGTTTCTTCTTTTGGTGTTTGTTGAAGTGGAAACCAAAAGTTATCAGTGTAGTCTTCAACAACTGCGTAATCTATAAATAGTGTTAAATACCTTACTAGGAAAATGTAGGGATGAGACTCCAAGCTTGATTAACTCCAAATCTCAACCATCTTGTTTTAAACACAAAGAGGTTAAGAATTTTTGCACCCACTTAGTCGGACAGTACTTAACTGGACATCAGCAGGAATAGCAAGACATAAAATAAGAAAAAGTTCAACATAATTAACCTATTATATAAATAATGTAAACATATAGATAATATACAGGGTGTTCCGGGACTGAGACGCTTCCATCTCCTTGGGAAATTTAAGTAAAACAGGTTTGTACGAGGATGTATTGATATCTAGTTAGCCCAGACCAGTTCCATGCATAAATAAAATATTGCGTTACCATAGCAACGAACAATAACTTATTACAAGTGTCATTCTAAAGTTTGACGTCAAAAAAGTGGAGCAGAGCTACGCAATAAATTAAAAGAAAAAAATGTATACCACCTGTATTTAAAAGGTAAGGAGATTTACGAAGATATGCTTAATACCCTTGGTGATCAATGTCCTTCGTATGCGACGGTGAAAAATTGGACTGCAAGCTTCAGAAGAGGTAAATTTTCCATTGAAGATGATGACCGATCGAGAAGGCCAGTTTCTGTGTCGGTCCCCGAAAATATCGATGCAGTACATGACGTGATTTTATCAGACCGTCGAATTGGGCTAACACTGATATCTGAAGCACTGAATATTCCATACGAAAGCGTTCATCATATAGTTCACGTGAATTTGAACATGAGAAAAATTGCTGCAAAATGGATCCCCGAATGTTTGAATGTTGACTAAAAGCGTGCGAGGGTAGAAGCATCGATCGCGTTTGATCTGTGCTCGATTTGAAAACGATGTAGACTTCTTAAACCGAATTGTTACTTTGGATGAGACTTGGGTACATTTCTACGATCCAAAAACAATGCAACAATCGATGTAATGGCGACACTCTGGTTCTCAAAGAACTAAGAAGTTTCGTGTCCAAAAATCTGCTGGAAAAGCTCTTGCTTCAGTGTTTTGGGATTGCCATATAATAATCATGATTGATTTTTTGGATGAGGGTAGAACAATAACTGGAGATTACTATTCGACATTACTACGGAAAAAAATTAAAGAGAAAAGACGCGGAAAGCTATCCAAAGGAATTTTGTTTTTACAGGACAACGCCCCTACACACAAATCTCATGTTGCCATGCAAAAAATTCGTGATTAGAATTACTAGAACGCCTCCCTTACTCACCAGATTTGGCTCCGTCCCATTATCAACTCTTTCCTCAACTGAAAAAAGTTTAAAAGGCCCTAAATTTCCTTTTAACGAGGAGGTAATAAAAGCTGTCGAGGTCTGGTTGAGTAATAAAATATTTTGACATTGAAATTTTGTTTGGTTTTATTGTAGGCTAAGAATTTTCCAATATATCCTCGTATATTTTTTTTAATTTTTGAAATTATTCCAAGTTTTTGTTAATAAGACGACTTTCAGTTTACTCTTGATAATGTTTATACTTTTTCACTAATATACAAAGTGTAACAAAAAATTTGAGAGTTAGTATTTAAAATATTTAAAACCGACACGCTTTCATCGAAATATCCCCTTTATTTTTGCATTTTTTGCATAGAAACCTCGTAAGTCATTGCCTTTATCATATTATTTTCTTAATCCTTCACGTACGTATAGGGGTTTTGGCGAAGTAGGTTAGATATTGATGCGTGAACGACTTTTAATCGATTCGATAAAAAACTGCACTTTTATGATCTCTTACTAGTCGTCTAAAATTTCAGTTGCATGTGGATTTTGCTACTATAAAGAAAGTTATTTTTATTGTAAAGTTTCTCCACGCAGCTTCTCTACCTTTTTCATTTACGTCCGATTGATGTTGAGCTTTTCCTGGTTTTAAAAACAAAATGATGTTATAGCAAATTTTGACGATTACAACTTTTCGAATCATTATATCTTAGAAACGGTAGCTCGTTGAAAAAAAGTATTCATACGTTTTTTGTAGATAATTTTATGATCTACAATTTTTATCTAAGATATTTTTTTGATAAAACTTTTTGTTTTGCTGAAAATCACGAAAAACTCATTTTTTGTTTAGGTACTTTTAACCTTTTTCCCATACAAGGGAATGCTCTAATTTGACCGGATTATTTAATGACAGATCGATACTCAATCGCCTCAAGATTATCAAACAGAAACTAACCGTCCAAAATAACCGAAAACTATTCAGACAAACTCCGTATTTTTATGATGGTTCTTTTGTTTTTTTTTATCTTTATCTTCTTTATTCTTCTGAAGCTTTTATATTTTTTGCTGTTGATCCTGGCATCTGCATATTTTAATAACTGTACGGATATTTGCACAAATATTTCAGTTTCTTTCTTTGAATCTCCTGCATCTTCTGTATCATGATTAGTATTTTCACATTCGATCTTATCATTGTCGTTAATGTTAATTTAATAAGTTTTATCGGTAATTAATGTTTTTCATGATGAATAATATATGTAGTTATGTCTAGGTCGTAGTACTTTTCCAATATTTGTGTGATAGCGTAAAAAAAATCATTCGAAAATGACTTTTTAGATGACACTATATTTTTCTTTATTTCTTAAATTTTTTTTTGATTAGCAGTTGTTTCAATGTTGAGACACGCTGTTTTTAATTCATCCTCGAATGTCTATAAATTTTCGGTGACTTTTCATTATATTTTTTGAAAGAAATCGTTCCTTTTCAAGGATCCTTATAAAAAAAACCTACCCAACATTTATTATTTCAGTATACTAAATCAGTTTCCTTTAGGTCATTTAAGCACCACTTAATTCCTCGATTCGCATCTTTCATCAATTCTCAGTATTTTCAGGTAATAAAATAGATTTTTGAAGCAAAATTTAGTGCGAGGATGAATTCTAAAAGTTTTAAAAGGCGAGATATTTTGATGTCAGAATACGCATAATTCACTATAAATGGAAAATTTGTAGACATATTAAATTATAAAACGTAAATAGACGAGTAAAATGGTAGTTTGGTTTAAACAGGGTACCAGACGTGAACTAAACACTTTTTGTACCCCATTCGTCTATTACAACTTTAATCTGACGCAAATAATCCTGTCGCCATCGAATTATACTTGACGATTCAGTTTTTTGTGTTTAAAACCACATGCTGAAAAAACTTACGTTTCTAAACTGGTGTAATTGTATTTTGTATTTGTATTTTAATGTCTGTTCTCTTTATATAGTTTTGTCAATTGATTTCCGTTTTTCTTTACATGTTTTTCGATTCTGTGAATGATCCACAGCGACCCCTTTCGCGACTACTCGAAAAATGGAAAATTCAACAATTCTTATTATGATTGCATTATCAGGTTACTCAATATTCTCCTTTCTTCACACATTCAAATATATTTAAAATAACTTGCTGTGTTTGTATATCTAAATCTTCGCCCATGGTCTATAAAACGCCCATATTTCTATTTATTGAAAGAAATCTATGAATTAAATAAATCTCACCGAACCACGCCGCTGTTTATCGCAAACTGTATCTACCAGGAGTATATTGTGTTAACTGATTCGATGTTTTCATCGGTGGAGATGATGAGTCCACGTGGACTGACGGTTTATTACAAGTTTACTGTATTATATACGGGGAGTAAACATTATTTTTTGACCCCTAGGGGTGCAGCTGGACTACTTTCAGGATCGCTGCGTTAGAAGAAGAATGAAAAAACAATTTGACTTCACTATTTCTTTTGATAGAGGTACGGATTTGTTTTGGGGCGTAAATAAATGTGGTTGGATGAGTTTGGATATAATACAGAGTTTTTGATTTTTCACTTTTTACTTCAATTAAAAATCCTTAAATGCAGGACGTAAAACCTTTAAATAAGTCAATTTAGAATTTTTTCCCAATATCAGCAAATCTGGGACAATTTAGGGGAAAAATTGCAGTGAAATACCTTTAATTACTAATTTTAATTTGCATATTCACTTAGATAGATTGTAAAAATTAAATCAAGTAAATTTTCCTTTTAAGAAAGTAAATAATTTTTCTTTTTCGATTCACATATGAACTGGAAATACGCTCGAAATTAAGTAAACAATCACAACAAAATAAAAATTCCGTTTATCCAAATAATCGTTGTTCAAAAAATTTAAATTTCTAAATTCCTAATGCTGTTGATAATTCAACTTGGGGTTGTGGGGGATGTTAGAGGGATTAGTAATTACAATATATGGAAGATGGAATTAGCTGTCAGTCGTTGTCTTTAAATTAAGTTAGTTTATGTTAGGCTAGGTTAGATTAGATTAGGTTATGTTTATGTTAGGTTAGGTTATGTTTATGTTAGGTTAGGTTATGTTTATGTTTATGTTTATGTTATGTTAAGTTGGGTTAGGTTAGGTTATGTTAGGCTAGATTCTACACAAGAATACATTTTTCCGTGCTCTTTTAACACCCTAACACCTCCTCTCGCCACGCCCCTTGATCCTTTTTTAACCTATTTTACCATAAAAAAATAGTTATTGAATTTTCTATTTTCCAATATGTACTTTTCTATGATAAAATAATAATTACTTATGATTACGTTAATTAACAATTATAATGGTTCATAATTCCACTGAATTAATTTCATATATTTTTCACATATTATTTTCACTATCTAGCTGTATTTTTTGTTCATACAGGGTCTTTCAAAACGTTCGCATGCGAATTACATAACTGCATTGAGCGAAAAAAATTGATTAAACATTACCAAACAATCACATGTCTATAACACAGGCAAAAATCGTTACATAAAATTTTTCACGCATTTGGGATTGTTTCTGGGGGTTCAAATAGTAAATTTAAGGCGGAAGAGACATATTATTTCCATTCTTTTAGACATTACATATGATAAATCAATGAAATCTAACCTAACCTAACCAAGATGGTAATTATTTAAAATTGGTTTTGTATTCAGTACACTTTTTATTACCCAAGTCGTTAGAGGGTGGAGAGGGGATGATTTTTAGATAATTACCAAAGTTATATTGATCGGAAAATCAAGTTGAGAAGTAATTGCTAAAATTTTTGTCGCATAACCTAACCTCCGACAACAACAAACATCACCGAGTACGTTAATTAAAACAAAATTGAAAACACTGTATATATATATATATATATATATATATATATATATATATATATATATATATATATATATATATATAAACGGTGTTTTTAATACAACAGTTTATATGAATGAAACGAAATAATACTATATAGTTATTATGATTACGACGATTTCCTGTGTGTACCAAAAAGTAAGTAGACGATAGACGCTGCGTCAGCGGTGCCGGCAACACTGTAAACGCGCCATCTCGTACATCGTCCCGCCGTTTCTTTTAGTCGTTTTGAAAGTGTGTAAAGGGAACGTAACTTACGACTATACGGTATCACGTAGTTGTTTACTTCGTAAATAGTAGATTGAAAATGTGTGCGGCAGATGAATAATGACGAATATTGTAATTCAGTGCAATCACGTTGAAAATTATTTATTTCACAAATATCAACATCCATTAAGATGATTTTGATTTATATAAAACATATTTTAAAACAAGTGTCTTATCGATTTTCCTCGTGGAAAAAGTATCCCGACGGGATGCGTAGAAAAAAGAAAATTGTTTCCCTAAATAAGGTAAGTTCTTTTTTTTTTGACCAAAAAAAACAGTCTGTTGTAATCCGCAAAATCGTGAATGTCGTGGAATGACCGCATTAAATATTTTTGAAATTCATATACCGGATTGGAGACCGTGAGAGTCTCGACTTTGGAATGCGCGTGTACCGTTATGAGAAGCAAACAAAACATAACCCCTTTCCCCACATCCTCTTCTTGTTTAACTGCGCATAACTAGCATATTTGCCGTTTTTTATGTTCAATTTCGTTTCGTCTGAAAAAATTATTTTACGATATTCGTCCATTCATACATAAATACGTAAAATAATAATTACTACTGGTATTTGTATTTGTGAAAAAAATAAAATCGTAAATACCCATATATCCATGAATAATATTTGATTGTTATTTTGATCGATATGTGTATACAGGGTATCTAAAAATTAACGTCCTTTCCGAACTATTTTGAAGAATACAAATTGGTATCATCTTACCCTTACAGCTTTAATGACCTTGAATAATTAATATGTCGTACAGTTTTTTATAAAGTCATTAGAAATGAGATAATTTGTATAGAGTATGATTAGATTAGGTCAATAATTTCATCGTAATTGACGCTTGACATGATGCAAGACAACGTGCAATGCAAGACGCAATATTTCCCAAAATCTCGCACTTGAAACCTTATTCGTTTTAGTGCCTTTTGTTGCGTGCAAAAGTTGCAATTCTGTCCATCAGGCTCCGAAACCGAGATAGCCACAGATTTTATTGCCAGTTATTCACTGCCCGCTTTTTTTGCTTATTTCACTTGAGGCTGCTTGACATGATGCAATGCAATGCAAGACGCAATTAAACCATAATCAAAAGCATGCGCAGATGAAGTTTATCTGATTATTTCATACAACATCTTGACATTATCGGTTTTCGTAAAACTTAGCTTCGTTATTTCCATTGTTAAACTAGGTACAAAGTATTAGATAAAATTTGAGGTTAGGAATTTGTTTACTTTACTGTTTACATAGATTTGTATGCAATTTTTTCAAGGCCGCTTGACTTGATGCAATACAACTTGCAATGCAATGCAAGACGCAATATTTCTTGATTGAAAACATGCGCAGATTAAGTTCAGCTGATTGTTTTATTCAAAATCTTAACATTATCGGTTTCCGTAAAACTTAGCTTCGTTATTTCCATTGTTAAATTAGGTACAAAGTGACGTTAATTTTTATCAAAGTGTTTATCCCGTGGCACTTTTTGAAATACGATTTTGACGTTTTTTCGAATGTTAGATATTTAGACAGTTCGCAAAGCCTCATTTTAATTATCAATTTTAAAAAATGCCAGCGCATCCTAGATTATTTAAACTTCCAACGTAATCGCAGAGAAAATGTAGAAAAAATATTTTTTTAATGTAAATAAACAATGTTGGATATTTGGAAGCTATTTTTAATTCTAAACATCTTTTCTTTATAACAATTTTCGATATTGTGAAAAAGAAAGGTACTATCACATTTTTTGACAAACCTCGTATACGACTGAAAAAATTTAACATCTAATGATTGAATTCTAGGTTTTGGACCATTTAGAACTTTTTATAAAGAATAACTTTTTTTCGTAAAATTAATAATAAAAAAGTTTCCCATATGCCGCCAACTTACGTGGACAAACTGAATAAGCACGAAAAATTCTAAATAAAAACTGCATACGACAAGGGCGGATCCAGGGTCTTGAAAAAAGGGAGGTTATTAGTATTAGGACGAGTCCTCCCCCAAAGGCATGGAATTTTAAGCCTTTTACCCACAAAATATAAGTTAATTACGTTGTTTTTGACAGCATAATGACGAATTTTACGAAATTTTTACTTAAAATCTCAATTCCTCTTCGACTTTAAGACAAAATATCAAGTTAATCAATCAGGATTTAGGAGGCGTCATGACCCCCCCTGGATCCGCGCCTGGCATACGAAAGGATTTAGTTTTTGTCGTACTACTACAAGCCCACAATTTTGGTGAAAAATTTGCAGTGTAATTATATTATAATACATTTTCTTCTACAATTTTCATCGCAATTTCAATGTAATTATGAATAATTTGAATCGCGGTTTGAATATAATTGAATGCATTCAGAAAGTCGAAGTTGATTCTTTCCCCCGTACAAATCGACTGTCTAGCCATTTCGCAGAATATCCAGAAAGGTTTCTTTTTTTTATTTATGAATTTATATACGTCACCGGTAATATACATTCGATTGAAGTTGAAAGAAGGTCGTTTTATTAACCGTGCGTATATCGTGACGACCTCGATTCTGTGGCTGATGATGAGATGGCCTCGTCCTTGAATATTACGCACTGTAAACACTCATCCTTCATTCACCGACAAATGCGTCGTTTCTTTTGTTTCCTCTTATCCACCTTACGCCTTTATCTTATTCATTAATAATACGTGGTTCGTAAAATATAAATATTCGTCAATACAATTTTATCTCTTTTTTTTTTTTTTCATGTCCTACCTACCGCGTGAAGGTATTGTAGGAAACGTTTTCTTAAAGTTAAATCCAATTCTAGACTGTTCTACCTGATTTTCGAAAATCACATATAGGGTGCGAACAGCGACCCTAACGCATTCCTTCATAAATAAAGAAGCGTTTATTATACGGGGTATTTAAAAATTCAGAAAATTAATTGAATGATGAGCTTATCTATTTTCAAGGACCTTTTATTTAATTAATTTTGTGGAAAAATAGCTTTTCCTGACTCAGTTTGTTGAAAGGTGGTTTTCACAAATTTACTTTTGCATTTTTAAATTTATTTGTGTCACAAAAAACATACCCTAATTCATTTGAACTCAAAATTATGTTCTCCAAATTGATCGGCCAGAATTTTTATATATAACGTAGAAAAAAATAATATACGGAATAAAATAATATAATAGACCATAAACGACTTTTCCAAATTTAATTTTTGGTTTCCCAGTTGTCTTTAGTAAGAAATATATGTCCCTAATTCAATTTTATCAAGATATAAACCTTTTTTTTCAGAATTAATTAGGAAAAAACGCACTTCCTAAATAGAGTTCGGAATTGGCTGTACCGACTTTAATTTGGCTTAAAACTGTCTACAGTTTCCCTTCTAAATCCAGTTTCAACTAGAATAAATCCTAGATACAAGATTTCTATTTGGGAATGTCTGGGCTTGTTTAGACTAGACTTGGTCTGAAATTTTCATTAAAATGCAGATATTTATCAGATCTGACATTATCAAAGTTCCATTTTTGGGTTTCAGATCATTTTCGTTCAATATTCTTTCTAGTTAGTGCTTTTTGTATTGGATTTTTCTCTTCGGTCGAAAGGTTCCTAATAGCAGTGACGGAAGTTATACTATGCGGTTCAAAAAAATGAAATCTCCGTTCTGCGCGTTATATCTCAAACATATTGTAATTTAATCATTTCTTCATCTTGTTTTGACTTAATTGACGATAATTTTCAATCGAATATTCTACCAATTACCTCGCACAACTTCACCTCCAAGACGAACCTTCAAATATCTCGATTGGAATCCAATTAATTCGGCTCTACGTGACGTAGTTAATAAATCTTCAAGTTCTATTTATATGGTTGTCGTAGATTACGTATTGGCCTTCTCCCCCTCCAAATTGTCAACATTTCTAAAATAAAAACTTATTCTCAGTATCCAAACTACAACATGAGACATCACCATCAAAAAATTTGTCTTTACCATATTTGCAAGAAATTTTACAACAATTATCGAATTATTTCAATATGATATTAGTATAAGTCCTAATATTTTATTAAACCAAAATATTACTCATCCAAAAACAAAAGACGTGATATTATATATCAATGATGCTGTTTACATAGGACAGACCTCTCAGTATTCAGAAAATAGACTAAAAGTTCATCGTTTTGATATTGATGATGTAGGTGATCAATTGATTTATATAATCACGCAAATTGTCTATGTCATCTTCGGATAAAGTCAAAATTTTATACTTTTAAACGAAATTTTAATTCAAAAATACCTAAAATGAAAATAATAATAACAAAAACATCGTAAATCCGGAATCGCTTGGAAAATATTGTTTCCGAATTTTAGATTTTTCCGTATTTTAAATCATACTAACATTTGAATGCATTCATAGTGGCGCCATCTATCGCGTTAACGAGAAATCAATATCGAATTACATAATAATCTAAACATATATGCATAAAATATAATAAAATTTAATTCAATAACGCACAAATACAAATTTATAAAATAATTACCAAAAAAAATGTTTTAATTTTATTATAAACATATTCTTCATGTTGTTGTTAAGTATGGTTTCGCCATCTAGTGTCAAATACAGAAGTTAAAAATTACGATACGAACGATTCAGTCCGGATTTACGATTTTCAACTGAATTTTGTTGATGCGATTGGCGATTTTCTATCGGTGAATACTTTCCGTTCGATATAGTTAGAGACCCCGTGTATATACACGTAATCAGAACACGTACGGTTTCAAAATCGACCGTGGTAGAATATTTTTTTTTTTTTCAGAACTATACCTGCTTATAAATTCTCAGAAATACAATGCATTTGAACGAGGGCAAAAGTAAAAGACCCGATGAGTTTCCTAGAACAACTTCTACCTCCGAACGGAACGAAAAGGTATATGGCAACTTTTTGTTGAGCACGGTAACGCCGTTTTATTACCTGACTAATTTCTAACGCCGGAGTCGTTGAACTCACACGCATTTGCTTTCAATTTTAGAACGTTTTATTTCCTAGTCGATGTTGATAGCAAAAAAAAATACGAACATTCTTTTTAATTCGCTTCGACTATTCTTTAAACTTACTATATTTGAAATTATGTTAATTAAACGCAACTTCAGAAGCTTTTCTTATTTTTTTTAATCGTATACCCTTCATAGTTCATCGGTGTGGAAGGCCGTTGAGTACATAGACCTTCAGATAGCCGATCAAGCGGTTTGGCTTCAACCATTTGATGCAGGGCACTCATAGATAACGTGGTCTGCAGTTTTCATGCACCAGAGGCACTCCGGATCATTCGTGAAGCTCATGGTGTGATGATGGCAGTGTTTAAATACCCTTAAAAGCATTCAGGATATTACAATCTGGTCAACAGTGACCAATGAGCTGATCGGAGTTCTTTAGGTTTTGTAAAATCGATTGCACTAAAGTTTGCACTAAACGTGCACACACTAAAAACTAACTCGAAAGGTTTGATCTTCGTTAAGTTTTCTTTCTAACCCTGTATTATCAAGCAAAGGGATAGTCTCAACATTTACATAATGATGGAAACTTCTTCATGACTCTTGGTTAATTTCTTGATGATCTGGTCAACAGTTTCCATTTCCAGGTCCCTATTGCGAATGTACCAAGGGATATTTACTATATTCAGTGTTTCGTTTTGGAATTTTTGGATGTTTGTTGACATTTGACATTTTTAATGGTGATTGTTAAGTTTTTTGCTTTGGCGCTTCCCAATAGATGGATACCAAAGGTCCATAAAGGTTTAAGGATCTGCTTTTAAAGCATTAGCTTACTGGATTTGAACGTGGAATCAGTTTATTATTTATTTTAACTGGAATTAGAACTTTTTCTTTTGTTTGTGAAGTTAATATGAACTGATTTAATTTCATTAAGTTTAATTTTCCATCTCTTCGTTCAATCATATACGCGGTGGACAATTTTTCGTATTTTTAAGTAGAAGTTTCTCAAATATAACAAGCAATGATAAAATCTGTCTTTAAGACGATGATACGCTTACTGAAACCATATTTTATGATGGATCATCAGGTACAGGGAATATATTTTAATATCGATATCAGTCAAAACTGATGACGGCGTTTGTGACATTGTGATTTCCCGCAGATCAAAAATAAATTGATTTTCTAGACTCCTTTCTATAATTTTGGCATGACCTAGACGGTTTAGAGACGTCTGTCGACCTTCACCGCGACACCCTGTATATATATTTCTGGAATATGAGTTCAGATCTACCTACTAGGAGTTATTTTTAATATTTTTAGGTCAAATTCTTGACGCGAACGGCTAGGAATGCGACACACATTCACAGACGGCATTTAAAATTCCTATTTAATAAGTCAACGCGTAATTCTACACACAAGGCGTTTAAAATCCATAATACACTCGAAAATTAAATATATATACGATAATTTCATTCTTGGAAAAAAAATATCATTTTGTTCCAGTCACAACTAGTTTTTTTTGTGACAACTATACGAGGGGGTATTGATATCTAGTTAGCCTAGACCAGTTCCAAGTATAAACAAAATATTGCGTTAACGAAGTGTCAGTGTAAAGTTTGACGTCAAAAAAGTGAACCAGAGCTACGCAATAAATTAAAAGGGTTAAGAGGTAAGCAGATTTACTAAGATATTCTAAATACCCTTGGTGATTGTTACTATGAATGAGACTTGGGTACATTTCTACGATCCAAAAACACAGCAACAATCGATGGAATGGCGACACTCTGGTTCTCCAAGACCTAAGAAGTTTCTTGTCCAAAAATCTGCTGGAAAAGTTCTTGCGTCAGTTTTTTGGGATTGCCATGGAATAATTTCGGCATTACTACGGGGAAAAATTAAAGAGAAAAGATGAGAAAAGCTATCCAAAGGTGTTTTGTTTTTGCAGAACAACGCTCCTGCACACAAATATCATGTTGCAATGCAAAAAATTCGCGATTTAGCATTTGTATTACTAGAACACCGACAGTTTTTGTTATGCGTGTGGAGAATCAACTTTTACATCTTAGCGTCGAAAATTTAGGCCATTAATTAGAAAGTGGTATTTAGACTATTTTCCTTTTCCTGTCCGCCATCAAGATAATCCAGGGTTCTACATATATCTTGTAGAATATGTGTTAGACTTCCTATTAGATTGGGCTGAACAAAAATCTAAACCTTTGCCTTTTGGTGTACCTACCAATGATTTGGACGCCACCGAAAGATCATGTAAGTGATTGTTTGATTCAAACAAAAGACGTCCAAGTTCAAACACACCGTCCAGTACCTTGTCTTGGATCAACAGACCCATAGTGCCAAACTGCTTGTACCAAAGCTTCCAAATCAAGCAAAAAGTCAGGATTCTGTTTCTAGTCCGGAATTTGTGCTTAGTCAACCTGATAAAGTGATTTAAATGATTTAGTACAAAAACAAATGTCATTTGCTTTGACTACAACTTGTTTAAACAAAATATTGCTGCAAAGAAAGTATGGCCCAAGCGTGGATCACTTTCCAGGACAGAAAAATGTTGAAAATGATCCTTCAGTGAACTTTGAACATCTACTTTTACCACCGTTGTATATAAAGTTCGGCCTGATGAAATATATTGCGAGCTAAGTCAGTGGCAGTGGATTCTTATACCTGAAAAAGGTGTTTCCAAAACTCGGCGAGTCAAAAATTAGAGAGGGAATATTTATTGGTCTACAAGTATGGGAATTAAACAAGAAAAGTTGAATGTTGTCCAAAATTTTCTAGGAAACCATAAATTTTTGTACTTTTCATTAAAATACATATCTTGATGTCACAAAAAAAACCTGATGTGTCAATTTTTTTCCCATTGATATTTTTTGAGAAAGTCGCATTAGATTGAAAAGAAAAAAACAATTTTCTTTGCCGTTGTTAATTTCTTTTTTATAAAAAATTCAAAGAATAACCTGTTTAGTCGTACCGTCCAATTTGATTTATTTTTTCCATAGTCTTAACCTTCAAATATCGATTGTTTCATCCCTGTATACATAATGTGACATCCTCACTAATTTGGTTTTATGACTCGAAGTCCTTCGAACACATTTCTGATCATTGTTTTTCTTCAGGTGTTGAATTGTGACATTTCCTTTCGATATCCGGTTCACTACGACTTTTGCTACTTAAGTTTCGAGATATGGCAACACTGATGCGAATATGTCAAATCTGACATTGACATTTGACATTTTTAATGGTGACGTGTTGTCATACGAGTATTAATTGAGTTGTTGACAGATACTGGAAATATTCATTTTAGTCAAAAAATGGAATTTGCGAGTGCTCGAAAATACACAATTTCAAGTTTCTAGCATTACTGAATTTCTTGAAGATAAAAATAAAAATATCTTATTTTTCAGGCCTTTTGATATGTTATGTTTCTAAATCTTCTTGATTTTAGCTCTCTTCTGTTTTAGAATTGGTTATTTGTTAATAATTTTCAAAAGTTAGATAAAATTTGACTTTTCTTTAAGTCTTTATCGAAATATGATTTTGAAAACGACAATTTGCGTATTAATTTCATATGAGTAATTACCTCCTGAATTTTGTCGCATGAATTTAGAAACACCCTTTATATACTGCATGTTTACAAATAAGGATGATTATGGAAAAAAATGACTTGTTTCTTTAGGTCGGAAATTTTGGGTACTTTTAATTTAGTTATATCTGCCCTAAAATCATTTTGAACAAAATTTCTTTTAAACGGGAAATAACTATAACAAAATTTATCAATAATGACATAGTATGATGGAAAAAAATAAAAGATCATTAGCAATTCAGTTATTTTATTGTTTTCATAACCATTGCATTTATTTTATTGTGTACGTGAAGATTTGTGCTTTTTAAATATTTTTATCAAAGGGAAGTGACTACTCATAAGATCCCAATATTATATATCATTAAGTTTCTAAAAGAGACCAAGAAATGCTTAATAATAAAAAAAAAATTTAAAAAATACATTGTAACAACTAGTACAAAACTACAAAAAATAGAAAAGACAAAAGTTGGAAGAGTAGTCAGAGAAGTGACAACAAGAATTTGAAGAGAAGATGACAAAGGCCTATAATTAACAAACCCGTAAACCTGAGATGCAAAAAAAGATATAAACGAAGATTATATCGAGACAATATTTTGGAGATCTTTTAGAAGGAAAGAATCTGGACGAGACGGAGAATAGAGAGACTAAAAGGCAAGCAGAAATAGCAGAAACCCAAACTTGCGAAAAATACAGAAACTAAAACTGGCGAAAAGGTTGAACTTTAGGTAAACCGATATCGGCCATCATATAGTCACTCAAGGCGGGCTGAACTCTGGGTAAACCGACCTCGGCCATTTTATAGTCGCCCAAGACAGGCTGAACTCTGGTTAAACCGACCTCGGCCATTTTATAGTCATCTAAGACGGGCTGAACTTTGGGTAACTCGACCTCGTCCATCCTATCGTCAGCCAGGCTTGGCAGAACTCTGAATAACTATATAAAGTTTTGTTCTAATACCTTATCCATAATAGATATCTTGACATTAAAAGTAATAATGGGATGCAGACCAGTCTTGGGTTTATCTAGGTAACCAGGTCTGGTCGAGGCTTGTAAACCAAGCGAGGGACATCCCAGTTATCATCCCAAAGTCCCACCAAGTCTGGGCCAATAATGACTTCCAATCTAGCCCCAGAGTTGTACGAACTCGGCCCAAGTCTAGGCCTATACTGGGTCCTTCGTAAAATTATTATTATTAACATTAATTTCGACTTTTCAGTCAACAGTCTAACTGTCTAGCGTTTATTTGTATATTATGCCAATTTATTATCACGATTGGATGAATGACTAAAATTCGTTAATTATTTTCTTATCTGCTCTATTCTTACATTCCAAGTGACTATTTCATGTTTTCAAACCCGAAGAAGAGATTTGCTTCTAACTACGTGAATATCTATTTTGATTACCTCCACGAATAATTTATTTGACTAAAGTTAGAGTTAAATATAAAATGATTCTTACCTGACCTCGTACATATTAGTCTCCGGTTAGAATTTAGTATTTCAACGGTAAAAAGCAACATTATATTGATACGTTTGTTAACTTCATATTGGTGCATTAGCCACATCCCATTTGATTAGCAATCGAATTCTTAACATACCAGTCACTTCCTGAAATACCAATAGTCGGTCATTTGCTCGTTGCTCCTCATTTGTTTCTGGTATGATTTCTTCTTTCTATAGATAAATTACCAAGAAAACAAAATTGGTTTTTATTTCTTGGAAAAATACCAGCTAAACGAGAAAAACGAAAAGGGAAAAATCAGAAAAAATAACCTATAGAAGTGAAAGACAGCTAAAAATAGCGGAAGAAATTGGTACAAAAAAGACAGAACCTTCTTTCTACAACAAATAAGAAAAATATAACCTCATAAAATACGAGGATTGTTTGAAAAGTTTCCTGCGTAATAATGACGTGTTTTCCATTAGGTCCGTACAATATTTTTAACCCTTCCAAATATTTGCAGTCTTTCTTTTAAAAATATGCGATAATGTCCTTATCTGATCAAAATTTTAACCAAGGCGATGGAAAAGGTGCGTTGTCTTGTTGAAAAAGCACTTTCATCAAATGCGGTCGCTTTGTTTCCCCGAACAACTTCCTCAATAAAACAATAATCCTTCAATTCCTGACTGAGCGATACCTCACCCAAGGAATTCCAAGTTACCTTATTTTGTAAATTTTTTTTCATAAACTTTATTATATTTTAATAGTATATAATCCTCTCCGATATTCTTGATAGCACAATTGAGGAAAAACCAACATAACTACGTCCTTCTACCTTCCACATCGTGTCATGAGACCCCCTCCTAATCGTTACTTATACGAACCAAATCAAGGATTGAACTATTAAAGAAACTTTTCCTCGGAGTAGCGAAGCGAGCAGATCCCGAACGCCTAGATCTTAACGAAACTACTCTGTTTCTAGAGATTTAGTACGCTTGTCTTAGTTTATTTTATATATATTTGTAGATGAACACAAAAAACGATCGTTATCAAATTATCAGTTGTAGAAACAATATTTTGGGAACAGGTTTAACCTTTGAATAAAAAAAAGTAAGGGGGTAATTACCCCTTCGTATGAAGTACGATTTAAAAGAGGATTTAACACGAATTAAAATAATAGCCCCTTGATCTCCCTTCCCATTCTAATTTAAGATTCTAAGGGTGGTGTCTAACCCTTTCATAGGATATACCACAAGGGCTACAAATATTATTTGTGTCTTATATAAAATAAAATTGAATATGATCGTGGGAATTTATCAAATTGATATGTTAAAGTCGTTGAAGGTTATTTTTAATTGTTTCGAATTAGTATAAATTGAACTTCGAAAAAAATTTAGTTCTAATATCTATTATAGTGAAATATTTCGTAAAAAACTACCCCATTTATGGATAAATTGGAAGCCAAATTTATTTATTTCCATTCTGATTGAAACGTAACACAATTAACTTGCGACGGCCATCTCCAGAGGCGTGTTGCTCATATTGATTCCGTTCACTTCTTTATAGATGAAATTCCCTTACAGCAATAAACCTTAATACCGTTTTCGAATTTATATACAAAGATGAATGTCGTGGATAAAACTACCACAGTGCACTCAAATCAAATATTAGGTAAGGTTGTTACGAATGACAGTTTTGGCTCGTCTTTTTGCCGCGAGATGGCAACACCTCCTCGGTCTAAGGAATAGTGGTCAGTGAAAGTAGGTTTTTCTTGTGAAACCGCTGTTTTTTTTTTTTATATAACTTTGAACAGGATTTTCTTTCTTACCGAATATGCAAACACTCCTTTTCCTTCTTTTTCAGGTTTATCTTTCTACTTTTCCAGCTACTTTAGAGTTTGTTCTGTGATTGTGACAGATTTGCTATCATGTATAATGATTTCTTCTTCTTTTTGCCGCGAGATGGCAACATGTCCTCGGTCTAAGAAGTAGTGGTCAGTGAGAGAAGGCTTTTCTTGTGAAACCGCTGTTTCTTTTTTGATATAACTTTCAACAAGTTTTTCTTTCTTTCCGAATATGCCAAACACTCCTTTTCCTTTTTTTTCAGGTTTCTCTTTCGACTTTTCTGGAGTTTGTTCTGTGATTTCGACAGATTTGCTATCATGTACAATGATTTCTTCTTCTTCTTCTTTTTGCCGCGAGATGGCAACACCTCCTCGGTCTAAGTAGTAGTGGTCAGTGAGTCACTTACAGCTTCTTCGGATAGGTAAGTTAAATCTTGAGGTTTGTTCCAGTGAGAAGACAGTTGAACGTTGGGCTCTTCTCCTTTCAAATACATATAAAAACGCAGAGGAACGTGGTCGACTCTTCAAAGTAGTATTTAGATAGAAGATACTGACAAGTTCATTCTAACCTTGATTAGGATAGGTTTTGGTGCTTTGCACTGTGAACCACATCGAACCTTCCCTGAATCTCTGAATGTAGACGTTTCTGCCGAACCAATTTTGGTCACAAACTTCCTTATTCCATGTGAATTATGTATGTCAAATTTTATAAAGATCGGAGTTGGCTGGGATACTGATTGTTCATCTGAAGCTTCGCATTTTTTTGATATACAGCCCACAGCTTCAAAAAACTAATAATTTCTGGATATTTTGTGTTAACAGCAATTTTTTTATAGCTAGACATCTTTTTAGCGTTGAAAACAGACTCCATAACGTGGAATATTTCATATTCTTGGTTTTTTTATCTACTCGTATTCTATAAAAATTAGGGATGAGTCGATTCTCGATATCGATATTGAGAATCGATCCCAAAAAGTCGATCTGATACCAGTAACTTAAAGTGCTACTTTGTTGGACGAGTCTGAAAATTTAGTTTAGATTACGCATAAGATCCAAAACTTTTTCAATTACACCGAGAAAATAAAATAAATAATAGAGAATTATAAACATTTTATTTATTGAACAATACAATGATCACTTAATGGTATTTGCAATGTTTTCATTATCATTCTTTGTTATTCATTAATTTGGACAAAAGTTCGGATAAACCAAATAATTATAGAAAAATTAAAAATTTAAGGTTATGCAAAATCATCGAAGTGAGACTGTCAACTGTCAACATTGAAGTTGTCTACTCCAGAGCGTTCCGAAAGTGTTTTGTAGAACGTCATTTTCACTACATGGAACATTCAAAACGAATCAAAATGAAACTATCATATTTTGAAAAATCATTTGTTGAATTATTTTTCTTTGTTTAAACAACCTGCCTTGATATATTAGGTGTAGAGCATAGAAAAATCCTGCTTTTAAAGTAACTTTGATTTTTGATACAATAACCAAAAAAAAAACAAACAACTTGACGTTTCCCTCTGTTAAGGATTGGTCCAACTTAATTTCAAAATGAAAAAATGTTTATTAAACGATTTTTTGTTTTTTATTTGTGAAATTGCCTCATTTATATTTTAAAATTGGTTTGTAGGTTATCCAAACAAATTATGAATATGTTTCTAGTATGAGAACTTTTTTTACAAGCGGCTATTATAAATCGATAGTATCAGAAACAAGAATCGAGAATCGATTTTTTATGTATGCAGAATCGAAAATCGATTTTTAGGTATTGGTATCGAGAATCGAAAAATTTTGCTATCGAAACATCTCTAATAAAAAGTTGATAGTCTTGTTCTTATCTAGACCTGGATTTTGTTGGTAACAAATCAGCACTAGTTAGTGCCACTAACTATAAGATGTTTTTAAAAATATATGGTGTACTAATTACCGTTCATTTCCAGTCCAGAAAAGGATGTTTTTGTGCTTGCCTGACTTCCCTTGTTAGGTTTTGTCCAGCGCGCACATGAAAATCATTATTTCCAGACTCTTAATGAGCCTTTAGTGAGGTCCCTAATAGTCCTTTTTTCTATTTTAAGTCCCTAAATGTCCCTTTTTTGCAAATTAATTCCTAAATTCATTTTTTATTTCAAAATTTGCATCAAAGATTGTATGATTTTTTTATATAAATCTACCACAATGCCGCGTACTTTTAATTTGACATTTTTTTCATTTATTTATGACTGCCAGTGGAAATGAAAATTATCAAATTTTGCTACTTTTTTCTGAAAAAACTCTCATTGGTTATAATATTCTTTTACTCAACGTGTCATCAAAAATATCTGCGTACACTTCATATTAAGACTAATAACGTGTTTTCGTGATGAAACACGTTATTATAATAACTGAACAAAAGCTAAAAAATCTTGACCAAAAATCTAAAATAAAAGTGTGCATAATAAAATACAAGTTAACAAATGATTATTTTATAAAAGATTAATTTCCAGGTCCGTAACTCACTATTCCTTATTTTTTTTAAATCAAAATTGGCTGTAATTTGCGGTAATATGTCAGTTATCTACAAGATATTTTCTGTTAAATGAATCAAGGTATGCAAATCTCAATTTTCATACCTTTATTTTGAAAAAAAGAAGAAAATCTTTGATCAGACAAAGGGTTGAATAATCTACATAAAAATATGGAAATCTATATACTAAAACATTCTAATAGATTTCAGGTATTCTCTAATCCGGTTCTTCTTTTCCTTGTTTTGTCCATTTTCTTCAAAAAAGTTGTATACCAAAAGCACTGTCATAACCTCATAGATTTTTCCCATTACTCCGTTTTCCGAAACATCCTGTACCTTTGTGTTGAAAGTAAATTGAAATTCTTGTGCCGTAAATTATTCCGTCGTATAAACGACCAATACAATGGGTTTTTATTAAAAAAATCGTTGGCAATTTTATGAAATAATATACAATTAACACCTTTAAAAGGGTGGAAACAATTATGTACTCGATCTCATTATATATGGCAACAGGTGGCTTGTTCATGTCATTCGAACCATGCAAGTACAAGTGTAAGTCTTTTAATTCAATGCAGTTATAGTCCAGGAAAAGCGGGGTTTTTCTTGCCAGTAAAACTAATTTTTGTATAAAATAAACTTACAACAAACAAAAATAATCATTTTCGATTACTTTCACATGATGTTGCTTACTAACAAAACAGAGTTTTCCTGAAATACTGACGGATGACGGTTTTCCGAAGTGCGATTTATAATTTTGCGAAACAGGAAAACTACAACTTCCAACGACTGGCCTTGCGATTTATTTATGGTCATCGCAAAGTCCAGACGTACGGGAAATTGTAAACGTTCAAAATCGAATGGTAAATCTGTTGGAAACTTCGGTATACATCATCTTCTTTCTATTTTTTGCACAGTCGAGATTAATGATGACAACTGATCCTACTTTTAACTACAAATTGTGAGGTGGTAATCCAGGCAATTCCAGTAAAAATTCCTTGGGATAGTCATCCTGGTTTATAACGGAATCGATTGATTTGTCGAAAACTAACTGTCCCGGAAGAAAATTCTGAATGGTCGCTTTGAGATCCTCGAGATCTTTAGTTTTTTTCCCAAACAGTTATTGAACTGTTGTATTGAGCTATATCTGAGGAAACGCGCTGAATAATCTCCTCTTTTGAGAGTGTGATATGGCAGAAATATGTGGGTAAAGTGTCACTATCACAAATGATCACTGAAGTAAAGAAAGTTCTCGAACACGTCCTATATAGGATTTTACGATGGGTTCAGTGGGCCTACACTGGACTTAAGCCAAGAATGTACAACTCCGACCCTAGCTTGGAAGCCATGGGACTTGGTGGTACTCTGGTATGATAACTAGGATGTCTCTCGCTTGGTTTGGAAGCCTAGACCAGGCCTGGTTGTCTAGATAAACGCAAAACTGGTCTGGATCCTATTATTACTTTTAATGTCAGACTTGGTGGGACTCTGGGATGTCCCTTGCTTGGTTTGGAAGCCTCGACCAGGCCTGGTTGCCTAGATAAACCCAAGATTGGTCTGCGTCTCATTATTACCTTTAATGTCAGACTTGGTGAGACTCTACTAATTGTTCAGTTCAGTTCAGCCAGGGTCGGCTGACTATAGACTGGCCCAGATCCAGCGTTGGTCCAAACTAAGCCCCGTAGTTTAAGTCTGGGGTTTCCTACATGGGGTAGCGGTAATCGACAAGCTAAAAATCCCCTCTCGACACTTACGAATGAGTTCTAAGCTCTCTGATTATCGCGAATTTTACTGAAATATATATTTTAACACGTTAACTGTCAACTGCAAAATAACTCATAATTAACCTCCCCTGAAGTGTTTTTTTACACAATTCAACTAAGAAATAAAAGTTTTCTATACCTATCAGTGATAACTTTTTATTTAAATTTTCATTTTTAATGGTTTAATGCGATTAAATGGAATTGTGGAAATTGCCTTGGCAGTCAACGTGTTGAATTGCAGAATAGCGAGTAGGTTGCAATAACTGTCACGCAATGTTTACTTTCTTGAGCTCAATCGGATAAATAATACATCATCTAAATGACTTTTATTTTCAAATGACCGGGTTAAAAATAAAAATATTCCACCCAGATTCATCAGTTATGTATGTTGGGGAAAAATTCTTTCTTAGTACCGTACGTCAATAATAAACAAATTTTATTTACCATTTCCGAATATACGATAATTATAATTTATAGTTGAAATCAATATCCATCTTTAAACTGAAAAATTCCAGTATCTAGGAAACTAGAAATATTTGCCATTCGATATTCTTAATGAATCGCCCTGTATAAGATTAAGATGTGAAATAACTGAAGCGTTTGCTTAACTATGATCAACTACAAGTTTCAATGACTGCCTGGCTATGTTCCAATGTAATTCGATAGATTTATTCCGGCGATTTGTCACTGCAGATGAAGCTTAAACTACCAATTATACAGTGAGATACTAAAGAAACGTTTAAATTTATTTAAAAAAGAGAGAGAAATGTTTTTATTGTCGAAACATTTTAGACAGAAGCTTGTAAAAACACCAAACTTTAACTTATTTGGATTGAGGGTTGTCGTTTCTTGTAATGTTTGTTTTAAAAATCCACTCTAACCAGTAGATCTTCTGATTAGATCTCTAGGACTTGTCCATAATGAATCTTCAGCTGTTGCTGTTTAAGTATCCTTCAGGTACTTGAAGAAGACGTATTTGTTTTTTGCCATATTCATCGTAATAACTATTGGATTTTGATCAACTAAATTTGAAATAATATTCCTTTCATTAATAGTTTTTGTTGTTTTTGGCCTTTCAAAATTGTTTTTGGTTTCACATTCCCAATTTTCGAGGAGAGTACGATTTCCTTGGCGCCGATTTAACAGCGGATTTGGCTTAATTAGGTCAAAATAAATCAAAAAAAAAAGAATGAAGTTTATTGATATCTCGTTTAGTTTTCGAGATATACTTAAAGTTATAATCAAACTTTAGTTCAAAATTCGCTTTATTGAAACAGATGGCGTTCAATACTTGTTGAAATGAATATTTTATCTTTTCATATTCAATATGAATCTATGAATAATATTTAATGTAAAATACTTTTTGGAGCAAAAATTACGTTCTGAATGCTTTCAAAAGTTATTTATTTAGGTTAGATTAGGTAGTATTTTTATGTATAATAATTTCTATAATAAATAATTTAAAAAAAGTGTTTAAATATCTTAGAAATATACATATGGCGTAGGTGCAGCTGGGACGTATATAAATAGACTAGATCTTTTACAAACGGACTCGACAGTTCATAAAAGACAAGCTTTTTACACATTTAGACTTATATCCTCAGTCCTTCTATATATGGTCTATATTTCATATGTTGTCGTCATATCCTAACCTCACTTTTTTCTCGTGTAATAATTGAAGTAGAGTTCTATACGATTTTGCTTTAGAATCAAGAAAAATTACTTCCCAAACTATATAGTTTTGAAGGTTGTACAACAATCAATAATGAAGATACAGGGTGTTGAAGAAAATATTGTCATCTCTTAAAATTATTCATATGTTTCTTTCTATTAAAGATACATTTATTTATTGAAGTTGTATCGATTTTTGAGGAAATGATTCATAAATTATCGAAATTTCAAATTGTTACTACCAGTGGTTTTCAATATACAGGGCGTCAAAGTTGACTTTATTAAAAATGTCGTCATCTCCTAAACTCACTTTTTTCTTTTGTAGTAATTGAAGTAGAGTTCTATACGATTTTGCTTTAGAATCAAGAAAAATTACTTCCCAAACTATATAGTTTTGAAGGTTTTACAACAATCAATAATGAAGATACAGGGTGTTGAAAAAAGTATTGTCATCTCTTAAAATTATTCATATCTTTGTTTCTATTAAAGATACATTTATTTATTGAACTTGTATCGACTTTTGAGAAAATGATTCATAAATTATCGAAATTTCAAATTGTTACTACCAGTGGTTTTCAATATACAGGGCGTCAAAGTTGACTGTATTAAAAATGTCGTCATCTCCTAAACTCACTTTTTTCTCGTGTAGTAATTGAAGTAGAGTTCTATACGATTTTGCTTTAGAATCAAGAAAAATTACTTTCCAAACTATACAGTTTTAAAGGTTGTACAACAATCAATAATGAAGATACAGGGTGTTGAAAAAAGTATTGTCATCTCTTAAAATTATTCTTATGTTTGTTTCTATTAAAGATACATTTATTTATTGAAGTTGTATCGATTTTTGAGGAAATGATTCATAAATTATCGAAATTTTAAATTGTTACTACAAGAGGTTTCCTGTATACAGAGCGTCAAAGTTGACTATATTAAAAATGTCGTCTTCTCCTAACCTCATTTTTTTCTCGTGTCATAATTGAAGTAGAGTTCTATACGATTTTGCTTTAGATTCAAGAAAAATTACTTTTCGAACTATACAATTTTGGAGGTTATACAACAATCAATAATGAAGATACAGGGTGTTGATAAAAGTATTGTCATCTCTTAAAATTATTCATATCTTTGTTTCTATTAATGTTACATTTATTTATTGAAGTTATATCGATTTATGAGGAATTGATTCATAAATTATCGAAATTTCAAATTGTTACTACCAGTGGTTTTCAATATACAGGGCGTCAAAGTTGACTTTATTAAAAATGTCGTCATCTCTTAACCTCACTTTTTTCTCGTGTAATAATTGAAGTAGAGTTCTATACGATTTTGCTTTAGAATCAAGAAAAATTACTTTCCAAACTATACAGTTTTAAAGGTTGTACAACAATCAATAATGAAGATACAGGGTGTTGATAAAAGTATTGTCATCTCTTAAAATTATTCATATCTTTGTTTCTATTAATGTTACATTTATTTATTGAAGTTGTATCGATTTTTGAGAAAATGATTCATAAATTATCGAAATTTCAAATTGTTACTACCAGTGGTTTTCAATATACAGGGCGTCAAAGTTGACTTTATTAAAAATGTCGTCATCTCCTAAACTCACTTTTTTCTCGTGTAGTAATTGAAGTAGATTTCTATACGATTTTGCTTTAGAATCAAGAAAAATTACTTCCCAAACTATATAGTTTTGAAGGTTTTACAACAATCAATAATGAAGATACAGGGTGTTGAAGAAAATATTGTCATCTCTTAAAATTATTCATATGTTTCTTTCTATTAAAGATACATTTATTTATTGAACTTGTATTGACTTTGGAGAAAATGATTCATAAATTATCGAAATTTCAAATTGTTACTACCAGTGGTTTTCAATATACAGGGCGTCAAAGTTGACTTTATTAAAAATGTCGTCATCTCCTAAACTCACTTTTTTCTCGTGTAGTAATTGAAGTAGAGTTCTATACGATTTTGCTTTAGAATCAAGAAAAATTACTTTCCAAACTATACAGTTTTAAAGGTTGTACAACAATCAATAATGAAGATACAGGGTGTTGAAGAAAATATTGTCATCTCTTAAAATTATTCATATCTTTGTTTCTATTAAAGGTGCATTTATTTATTGAAGTTGTATCGATTTTTGAGGAAATGATTCATAAATTATCGAAATTTCAAATTGTTACTACCAGTGGTTTTCAATATACAGGGCGTCAAAGTTGACTTTATTAAAAATGTCGTCATCTCCTAAACTCACTTTTTTCTCGTGTAGTAATTGAAGTAGAGTTCTATACGATTTTGCTTTAGAATCAAGAAAAATTACTTTCCAAACTATACAGTTTTAAAGGTTGTACAACAATCAGTAATGAAGATACAGGGTGTTGAAGAAAATATTGTCATCTCTTAAAATTATTCATATCTTTGTTTCTATTAAAGGTGCATTTATTTATTGAAGTTGTATCGATTTTTGTGGAAATGATTCATAAATTATCGAAATTTTAAATTGTTACTTCCAGTGGGTTCCTATATACAGGGCGTCAAAGTTGACTGTATTAAAAATGTCGTCATCTCCTAACCTCACTTTTTTCTCGTGTAATAATTGATGTAGAGTTCTATATAATTTTGCATAAGAATCAAGAAAAATTACTTCTCAAACTGTACAACTTTGAAACGGTCTGTAACATATATAAATATTAAATAAAAATAAATTTTTCCAAATTCAAGTATCGATATCTCGAAAACGAAGCGAGATATTATTCATTCTTCATTTTCGATTTATTTTGGGTCGATTTATGGAATAGTCAAATCCAGGAGCCTCGGAAATCGTGCCCAGTTTTTCAACAACGTATCGAATTTTACCAAAAGTATGCTGGATGTGTGTGTGTATAAATATTTTTCTTCAATGCCACACTGAAGAACCGCATCTGAAGGGGGCCATTTTGGGTAAAACAATTAGATATAAATTCGGATGATTGATTCTTTTCGAAGAGTCAATTTTGACATTGATCGTGATTATATTTCTATGGCAAAAAAATTCAGGATTACGGGTTACGGTTCGTCTGGATTGATTTTAAAAACTTCTTCTGTGCTAAGCGAATGTACAGATTTCCATTTAAAAATGGAGATTGTATTTTCTACAAACATATGCCGATATAAATCACGTTAGATTGTAAAAGAACAGCCGGAAATACAACCACTGTCAATTCTTTCGCAGGGTAGATGGGGCTTTCATTATAACAAAAAAAATGGTATTTCTTGGAAATAATTTATCGCCCAAGGGATAGAATCTAACCTAAGTCGGTTAAAAGGACGAAAATAACCAAAATATCTTTTGTCCTTGAAATAAAAAAATTTATTTGGGAATTTTTGATATCTTTATTTTTAAATCGTAAGTTAAGTTTTACAAAAAATAAATTCATAGTTATTTGTCGTAATTAAAAATTACCGGAGGAGTGTTTTACAACAAAATTTGGTAAATACGAGGGTTGCTACTTAAGTTTTGTAATCAACAAATATTTATAATTGGATATTTTTTTATTGTTTTTCAAAATATTCTCCATTAATATTAATACACTTTTCTAATTGAGGTATCTCGAAAACATGTGATTTGAACGCTTCTTCAGGTGTAAAAAAACGTAGGCATTGCAATTTATTGGGTGCCAAAAAAGGACCCATCAATTCGATGTTTTGATTGTTCAAAACGCTTTTGTTTGGTACCAGATGCTTTAGACTACATCAAGTTAAAAACCAAAGCAATAAACTCCTCGATATTCAATGTCTTTTATCCTGCAAGACAAACTTTAGTTGAATGGAGAGATAAAACCAAATATTTAAGAAAGAAAACGACCAGAAGGCAAAGGAAGCAGAAAACTGCTGTAAAAATAACCAGAAAATGGAATTCGCTTAACTGAAAGGACGTAGAAAGGAAAATTGGTTCGATCAAATGATAAAATGCTTGCAACGGATGCTTGGAAAGTCTGAGTGTATTTGAGAAAATTTCTATATTCAACTAATTGTTTGTCTCCAAAAAACAAGAAAAATAATCATTTTTTTTTGAAGACTGCGACATTAATTGACAATAAGTCTTTTTTTGCATGACCATTATGGGGATCAACAGATTTTTAGATTGTTGTACATGCCGAGGAAACAGTCATAAAGAGACATTATGAAGAAAATTATCATAAATTGTAATTATTTATTGAAAATACGTATTAAAATACAATCAAAACATTTCTAATTGAACTCCATACTGTCGAAAAACATGTTCTTACGAAAGGAAAAAACTGAAATGGAGGAAAATTTTATTGGTATCATGAAAATTCGTAAATTTGAGTAAACATATAGAAAAATTAGAAAAAAATACAAAATTAACTATAAATTTGAAAAAGTATGACGTTAAATTTAAAAAAATATGTCTCATTAAGCGAATATGATTGAAATATGCAATAAATCGAAAAACGTGTTGAATATGCATTTTGAATATAATCGAGCCGTACTCGCATGTGTGAAGATTTAGTCCTGAATTAAGTTGTAAATGGAAATAATAGATAAATGAAAATTTGAATTAAAAAAATTATTATAAAAACTGTAGAAAATGAAATAAGACGCAAAAAAGGACAAATGTCAAAAAGAAAGACAAAAAATTATTGCGTTGTAAATATAAAATTGACTGATGCGGTCGGCCATCTTAGTTATTTCTCGCGGGGCGGAGTTTCATTCACCGACGAATCAAAGACATACCGCGAACTTGTTCTACGTAGATCGGGTATAACAGTTAACTGTAATCTCGCAAATATGTCGAGTTCTGTGATATGGTAAAATTATATCGATGTATGGTATTAATACAGGGTGGATCAGAAAATATTGCGAATTTAAAAAAATAATAATAAAAAAAAACTAAATGTAATCTATAATATAATATAAACTAATATTTTATTTGAAATATAAATTCATTTCTTGAAAAGAACATCATACAGGTGTGCACCATAGATCTCAAACTGATTAAGCGTGGCTGGGTTATTGGAGTAGACTCTACTTTTCAGGTATCTCTACGTAAAAAAATCCGATGGTGCTAGATCCGGATTTGCAATGTGACATCGGCGAGATATCAGTTTCCCAACAAACATCTGGTTTACGACCGCCATTAGAAGTATGACGTGTCGCGCCATCTTGTTGAAACCATGTCGTACGATTATAGGCTTCAAGTTGTTGCAGTTACGGAAAGAAAAAATTCCTTAAGCTGCGCTGATATGACCGCCCAAATTTTCGGCGAATGCACTTTTTTGCGGCCCAATTCTGTCTATTGACATGCCCGTTTAAGTGAAAATGGGCTTCGTCGGAGAACAGAATATTGTTGAAACTCTTAAGCAAAACCTCGTCTTGAAATTAAATCATTCGGTTGTAATTTCTGCACAAGTTGAATGCGACGCAAAGATGTTCTAACTTGTTGAATTGTGTCTTCAGTTCTTGTTGATCTTGGGCGTCCTGTAGGATTCTGATTAAGAATTACTCGGAAACTGATTTACATCATGAATATCATGAAATTTGACATATAGTCTTTTGAAAGTTGGTACTTAATAAACGTCATAGGAATTTTACAATAACAGCGCCATCTGTATGTGAATCTCACGACTTATTGAGTAACGTTATATGTTAACAACTCCGGATCCCCTTGACGTTTAAAATACACTGAGAAAAAAATGTATTGAAATTTGAAGAACTATACCCACATTCAAATATTATGAATGGAGCAGCGTTTTTTCTAATTTTACTGGACTATAACGTACGTCATAAGACGTGACGTAGGTGATAAGAGAAATCACGAGTTAGTAGGTTCAAAACAAAACTATTACTTGATACGTCATTAGTATTAGTCATTCAAACATTTTGGAAATTCGTAATTAATACAAACATATTTGGGCGAGAACGCATAAAATTTGATTATTTTAAAAATGTGTTCGGTGAGGATTGTTTATCATTTTATAAAATTACGAGGGTGTGAAAAAAAACAACAAATGTCCCCTCTGTACCTTTGTTGTTGTCAAATCGAGTGAAATAATTAAAAATTTATCTACTTTAATGTCCAAATCGACTTGTTGTACTCATTTAAAAGCGTTTCAAGAGATTGTGTTTTATATTTGTATTTGGCAGATTTTGCACGTTTCACCCTCTGCTAAACCAACCGTCTTCAGGATCGATTGAAGGGGCAATGCCCCGCCAAGACTCCTGTTCCCAGAAGTATATTTTTCTGTCTCAAACCTTGTTTTTTCTATTTTCCCGTAGCCTTTTATATAAAAGGGTTCAGGTCCAGGTATACCAGCTTAGATCCTATTAATTTGAGCCGTAATGGCTTTTGGATATCGGTGAAGACGTCCTGTTTGAGATAATTCTTTTCCAAATTGAACTATACACGTTTTCTAGCTGCATATATTTCTTGAAAAATACTTGGTGTGTAACCTGCATGTTTTGGACCCATCCGTGTACCATTTGGTAGCATCTCCAATCATTTCTAGTGTGGTGTTTTAATACGTTTCACTTATAAAGTTTAATTTTGAGATACATCTTATGTCAGAGTTGAAAAGTGTATCTCTTCCCGGTCTTAATCATTCTTTGAGAAAACATTCGACTTATCCCTGGTATAATTGAACCTTTTAAGGTCTTTGTAGAGCTGTCAATGTTCCCAGCACCTAAAAGCTCTGCTTTATTTTTCCCCAAATTCAAATCTTATCGTTAAACTCTTTTGTGTTTGATTGATGATTTAATTGTCTTTCAATTGTTCAAGTGTAGGTAATTTTTTTGGTATGGTATCAGAAACAAGATTTTTTTGTAATAATTTTTTTGGTGACACAGTTTCTGTCTAATTGGAACAGAAGAATTCAATGTCAGTATATTCAATAAGTTTTCCAACTAATTCACTCGAATCCAAAATGCAAAATTCGCAGTCGATGACATGGTTTTTTGATTAATACCTTATATAGTTTGATTGAAAAAATTCGGGAGTGAGTAGATGATTTGAAAATAATGTTATGACATAAAAAACATTTCTTGTACCTCTCGTTTCTGAGTTATAGGCAATTGAAGCTGAGAAATCAGAATATTTTATAAATTGTACATCTAAAAGCCAGGGACGGGTCATGCCCAATGGTTAACAATCCGTAACTTCACAGGGACAATCTGTATAAGCTAACGATATTAAAAACTATTTTTTTAATCGATTTTTCAACAAAAAGGTTTATGGTTCAGTAGATACGGATATTTTTACATCGTTGTACATTCCACAGAAACCATTAGCCATAAAGAGACATTCTGAAGAAAATTATCATAATTTGTAATTAATTATTGAAAATACGTATTAAAATATAATCAAACATTTCTTGGACAACTAATAATAATAAATAAATAAAAATTTATTAATATAAAAAATATGAAGGTTTTTCTGTCTTTTGCCATTTCCATTAATTTTTCGTGCAATTTTCCTCTTTCGACCCCAATTTTCTTTAACTGGATTCCTCATTTTTTTTTTCGTTAGTCTCTCCCATTATATGTCAAACAACGCAATTTATAAAAATTCATGAACATATAAAATAATTAAATATTTTATCTTAGTCTTACGATAATTTCAAAATAATTTCATCAGAGATTTGAAAAGTGACGATTAGGAATTTTTGAATTTGTTTTTATAAACATCAATTATTTTTAGTTATTTATTTTAATTACCAACAACTTGGAGTTGTAAAATAACATTCAATATCAATAACCTCAGATCACATTAAAAGTTCATTTATTCTGAATTGAAATAAAAAAATATCCATTCATAAAGAATAATTGCCAAGTGATAAATCTAAGATAGCAAATTTGCACAATTATTTTTCAACTGTACATGAAAATTCATTGCGACAGAAAAAAATTAATACATTGAAGAAAATATGAAAACCAAGAGACATTAATAAACTCATATTTATGACATCCTATCTCACAAAAAGGACTAGTAATAAATCAGTATTTGAATTTATATTTTTATACGAGGGTTGCTACATAAGTTTTGAGTATTCCGGACAGAAACAGCGGATGACCCTTCAATTCGATGTTTTCACTGTTGAAAAACGGTTTTTTTTAACTGTTCTGTGAAAACTCACATTCTCGTGGAGGAAAATGATTCGACTTCAGCGATTAGTTTCCCTGATTTTTTCGAAAATTTCTAGAAAACAAAAGATTCAGAATTGAACGTTCTACGTTGCTGTAATTCAGGCACAGCATCGATGTTTTATAGCACAACAACCACCCTCAATAGCCGATTTTGGATTGTACATAAAAATTTGTATACGAGGGTTGCTACACAAGTTTTGAGTATTCTGCACTGCACGGCGGGCGACCCTTCAATTCGATGTTTTTACTGTTCAAAACAGTTTCTTTTTGAACTAATGTGTGAAAGCTCGCATTCTCGTGATGGAAAATGATTCGTCTTCAGCGATTAGTTTCCCTGATTTTTTCGAAAATTTCTAGAAAACAAAAGATTCAGAATTGAACGTTCTACCTTGCTCTAATTCAGGCACAGCATCGATGTTTTATAGCACAACAACCACCCTCAACAGCCGATTTTGGATTGTACATAAAAATTTGTATACGAGGGTTGCTACACAAGTTTTGAATATTCCGCACTGCACGCCGGGCGACCCTTCAATTCGATGTTTTTACTGTTCAAAACAGTTTCTTTTTGAACTAATGTGTGAAAGCTCGCATTCTCGCAATTAGTTTCCCCGATTTTCTCGAAAATTTCTAGCAAACAAAAGATTCAGAATTTAACGTTCTAGGTTGTCCCAGTTTCCCTGATTACTTTGGAGTACGAGATTGAATTTCTTCAGCATTTTTTGCACCAATCGAACCAAGCTGTTTAAACAAACCTGTTGACAGCTAAATGTTGATGCAATGTTGAATATATGCCCAAATATGCCTCAGTTTAAGCACAGCATCGATGTTTTCTGGTACAACAACCGATTTTCGATGAAAATCATCTTGTAGCGATTGAATTTGGAAAACCTGCGATGGTTCGGGATGGTGCTTCATCGCCAAAAGTAAAATCGACTTGATTGGCACATTCCGAAATCCTGTAGGGCTGGAAAACATTTTAGATTGTAACAGTAATTCGAATTAATATATCTACGAGAAAAAAATTTTGAAAAACATCATTTCTACTCATGTGACTAACTCTCTATATATTCATCATCGGGGACTAAAATTACGGTCATAAATTCAATATAAAAATAAGAATATTGAACATATCGCGTCCCCTGGTATATGAAACGACCTTTGTTTAAGAAAAAACTGTCGATTTTACTTAATTTAAATTAAATTAATGTAAATTATCTGTCATCAGTATATTTCTCATTTAATCCCGATTTACATGTTGTCTCTAGGAAAAAAATGATCTATTGGCTATAAATCAGGAGATCTGGTTGGCAATTGTCTTAGAAAGCTTCTTTCGAGTGATTTTTAACAGCAGTAATTAGTCTGATGATGTACCATCCTATGCCATTGGTTCTAGGATCACAATTTTGTCGAAGCAGGTTGCTGGCCTCATTTGGGACCCTCTAAATTCTTTGGTCCCGCTCAAATTGTGTTATATATAAATATAAAGTACTTGCCGAAACATTAACTTCCAAAACAAATTCCTTAATAGTTTTACAGGATGAATGCTCAAATAATTATTTTTGTTTCCAGATATAAACTGCCTAAGGCCGTATTAGACGAATTCCGAACATGTCCACCAGAAATCTTGATAGAAGACCTTCCGGATATAATGAAGATTCTTACAGAAGTGTCAGGAGGTACGTTTATCATGATTATTAAAATTCACATTAACATCTTCAAGTTTTCATTTTCAATCGACATTTTCGGTGATCGCATATAAAATAATCTTACGAGGGTTGTTTGAAAAGTTTCCGATTTCGTTGTCGACTTTTACACTTCCATCCCTTGCAATATAAATAACTAATTATTATTTGACGTTGAATGAGGGTTGAAAAGAAAAAACTTGGGTCAAAATAGGGAGATTATTTGAATCTTCCTATTGATTTGTACGATAGCGGTTTCATAGCTTTTCTCCAAAAAGTACAGTGAGGACCGAAGAAAGAAAATTTTGCGAAAGGATTTGGGTGTAAAACCTCATAAGATACGGCTGGTACAAGAATTGATTGAAGCCATACGATCTCCCACAACGTCAAACATTTGGTGAATGGACGCTGGTAAAGTTGGAGGGAGATCCATTTTTTTATCGAAAAATTGTGTTCATTTCTGGTTGAATGGATACGTCAACAAGAAAAATTGCCCCATCTGGAGTGAAGACCAGCCAGAAGCATTGCAAGAGCTTCCAATGCATCCCGAAAAAGTCACCGATTGGTGTGGGTTATGATCCGAAGGCATCATCTTCAAAAGCGACGTTACTGTAAATGGCGAACGCTAGCGTGTGATGATTGACGTTTTTTTTGTCCAAAATGGAAGAGTTTGTAATGTAGTTTCGACAAGACGGTGCCACATGCCACGAGGCACGCGAAATTGAGAACCTTCTCCGGTAAACAGTTTGGGGGCCGTCTAGATCGTGTGATTTAACGCCTTTGGACTATTTCTTGTGGAGCCATGTCTACAGGGATGAACCAAGAACGATTGACGCACTGAAAGCCGATATTTAAGCATTTATTCGTGCCAAAATTGGACCTTACGCATGGGGTATCTAAAGCGGAGCCGCGGGCAACATTTGCATGAATTCATATGCAAATATTAAATTATACTGATCGTTCTATCGATACCAGATTTCATCAATTTTTTCAAATTATTTGTTTTTTGGTTTTTTTCAAAATCAAATCCAATATCTCTTGAAAAAATCACTGATTACAATCGTATCGAAACGCCGCTTGATTCAAATCAGTACTTGATCAATTTTTTCTTGTTCTTGTACGTCGAAAATTATCTGGTACAAATATCTGAGGTTTTCTAGACGATTTTCTATTGATTAAGAAGCTTGAAGTCGAACCATACTAATGCGGCGTTCATCGCGTGCATTTTCTTGTTTTTCTTCAGTCTTTTCATTCGCAATGTTCCTAATTTTCAGTCCTTGTTTGGGTTCCAATGATTTCTTCTTATTCTCGCAAATCAAAAATAAATTGCGAGATCAACGTTTTTCTACACTTAAAGAAGCAGTTGCTGCGTTCAGATCACTTGTTTCGGAGGTACCTCGAACGGAATAGATTAAATACTTCGACAATTGTTTTAAATGCGTGATCTTAATGGAAAATATTTTGAAAAACAATCAAGCCGTATCAAATTATAAATGTTTGTTTTTATTTGTCTATCTCGAAACTTAAGTAGGTAGTATATCGTTTAGAAATATTTGAGATTTTCAGTCCAATTCAATCTACTATCAACGTCCGGTTTCTAATAAGCACTTTAATGTTTTTGATAATGTAGTTAGTTGATACTGAATCATTTGACAACCGGTTGAAACTTTTACTTTATTTCATAATTTTCATTAAATTAAACACAAAATTTTCGATTATCTACCAGATTTTTTTCTTAAATGTTGACTTTTCAAAAGTTTACTCGCGAAAACATAAAATAGTTAGATTTGTATATATTTTCTGAATTTACTATAAAACTTTTCGGAAACTATGATCGGATTAAACCTAAATTTCCCAAAAATAATCCGGATTACTACTAAATTCGGAGTAAAACTCATCCTCGGACTACCTTTTCATTTACCTGAAATATCTTAACAGATCAAAAATCGTCACTAGGCTAAAATAATGACGATGCTCCGTTAAGGAATTCGGAAACCCGGAAAATTTTTAAAAATAATATAAATACGTTAGATTTATAGTACAACGCTTCAAAAAATACAGAATGGGACCTGGGGCCCGGGACTACCAACCTCCCCAAACCCCTATCTTAATCCGACCCTCCGGATTGATCATTGACCGACATTAAATCTAAGAGTTGACAGGTCAAATATTGTAAAATTACATAGTCTATTGTTGTGAAAAAAAAAACGAAAAAAAAATTATTTTGAAAAACGTGTTTTGTCAAAAAAACAATTATTTCTAGTTACGCTACTGGCGTCGTTATGTTGTTCTATTCTGGGGCGCGTTGAACTTAAATCGCCACGTTTCCGGTGTCGAGGGGCAGGAAGTAACGCACGTGGATCATACTCGATTGCAACTATCACCAAAGACGTACTTTACGGGAAGCGGTGCATTCAAATTAGATGATTCATCGAATTAAATTCGACCTATATATCATTAGACATTCATTCTAATGAAATTCATCATCATATTTCTGTGTAAATATTAGATTAAATTTGATTTAACTGTAGAAACTTTTCGCATATAGATGGAGATGGCGGCAGTTGTCATATGCTGTCAATTATATCAAAATGATCTCTCTGAAAATTATTCCGAAAATGCCGTTCTTCAAAGGAGAAAACAACTACTTTCCTGGCTAAAACCTAGGCGCTAATTGAATTACGTCTCTTCTGAAGAGCGTGATGCTCATCGACGTTTCTGTTGATATCAACATCCCCGATGGCTCGCTATTGCAAAGAGATGATTGTAACCACTAGTTTCGACGTTGTTGCGTCTCATCAGAGTGGTATAACAAACTCTCGTTCGGACTTGAGACCCGAACTAAAGACATCGTCAAAAGCACGATTCATAACAATTCTAATAATGAGTTTTTTTATGTTTCAAACTATTTTTAATAAAAATAATGAGCTAGCTTATTTGTACGAGGTATATTCAAAAATTTGTTGAGATCAGTGCGAGCTAAGTTATTCATTGTCCTAATGGACCTTGTGTTTAGTTTTGGGGACTTCGATCATATCATTTATATAAAAAATAAATTATAAAGGAACTGAAATATGTATCTTATGGTAAAAATGATTAGAAAAAAATTGGGGAGAGATCAAAATTATGACCCCTTAAAAAAATGTTTCGTACTACATTGTTTGGCAACGATGACGTGAGCCCTCGCGGATTCCAAGGAATAACACTATTTATGTCCAAGTGTTGAGATAAATTTAGACGCAGACACCCCAATATCTTGTAGGAAAGGTGGAGTAGCGCGTCTTCCGTATGAATATCAGTTGGAGAAAAAAAAAATACTTATAAGTTCGTTACTGGTGAAAATTTTCGACGTCGCCTGGTAGCAGCTTCCCTGAAAAGATTATTGTATCATTAGTTGGACAAAATCCTACAATTTTCATTGGGATTTTTCAGTTAATATCGAATTTTTAAATAAAAAATTCTGGACATACTAACATAGAAATTTGACCCGAATTTATTAGCCTCCCGGGCCAATACAAGCATACCGATGCTTAATTTTCCATATACTTTTCGTAAACCTCGGCTGGGATGTTCTTCAGTACCTTTTATGCGTCCCTCGTAGCGAATTGCTCGGTTTCGAAAAGAGGGAGACAAATCCTGCGAATTCGGTGACTAATCCAGACGCTAAAAATCCTTTTAGATGCAATCTCCTAGTGCAGTCATCTCAAAGATTCGGCCCACGGGCCGTATCAATAAGGCCCGCGATCTCAATGCGTCACAGAAAGAAGAATCATGTTTTTTTAGAACTTTTAGACTTCATTCGATTCCTCTAGGGATGTTTTAATACTCGTAGTCTAAAGTCTACGAATGTTTATAAGTAATTTCAAGAGCAGCGGGTGCCTAGACAAGCGAGAAAAAAAGACAGTATCGCCATCTCTTAGCAGCAAGCGGAAATATCCTGTTATTTTTGTCGAGAACGATAGAATCTTCGAGTCTAGACTAGAACTTTCCTTGACCATATAAAACGAGTGCGACGTGAGTCAATTGAGTCGAGTAATCGAAGCGATACGGTTGGTTAAGTTAGGTCATTTTTTTTATTTTCAATATATGGCCCTCTGCAAAATTGAATTTGACACCTCTGATCTAGTGTGTGATTTGGTAAAGATTTGAAACCAACCCAACGGGCGGATTCCCGTTTACGAAAAATTTTTCTTGGATAAGAAATAACTTGAAACTCTGTACCACCGACATCTTTATTAGAATTTATTGTGTATAATGACGAAATAACAAATATTTAGAATTTAACACTGTGAATGAATTATGTTAATTTACAAAAGCAGAGCCCGTTCGTGGGGTGGTGCATGGTCTACGTGAGTTCCTCAACCTCAACATGAAGATATTACCAATTATCAATATAAGTTGGAAAATATATTTGCACATTCGTTGAGGGGTTTTCATTAAATTTTCTACCATTTTGCACGCTTACATTTTGTTTGACAATCGTATAATTGAGTCGAGTTGAGAATTTTGTTGTTGAGTATCAAGAAAATTTTAGAAAAAATACGCATATGAAAGAAAAGTAAAAATGATTATGGAAAAAACTGTCTTGTTTCTTTGTTAGGTCGAGAAATTTTCAGCCAACCCTCGTATACATTGTAAAAATTTTATCAAGAGACTTATCCGTTTAAAAAAAAATCTAAGGGTTGGAAGAATTATTCTTTTCGTAAAAAAACTTCTAAAACTTATTCTTATCCCCCTTACTATAATTGGAATGAAATATTTTAGTTCAAAATTTTATTTCCGTTGCGTTTTTATTTGGTAGTCACCTTTCCGTTACTTAAAGTTCCTAGTTTTAGGTCTGATATTTTTCTATAGACTAAATTTATAAACGCACCACACATCTGCTCCGAGACGGACCCCCCAATGATGTCATTGCACTCTTCTTAAAGAGGTTTAGTGCGTTGCGGCGAATACAGAAATTAACTTTACTAGGTCATTGAAACATCGACAATTCTCTAATTAAATTCATATGCGATGTTTTTTTTAAGAAAGTTTCAAAATTCAAGTTTGATTATATTTATAAAACGAAATGTTCGTTCTGAAATTATATCCCAGACGAATGCAAAAACATCTGCAGGCGCCTATGTCAGACATTCAAATTCTAGGGTATCTATGTCTTTTTCTAATTCGTTAATCCTCTATACTACAACGGCAACTATGTCTCTCTATATATCAATGACATAGAGGTTACCTCCATTTTCGGCGGGAATTTCAATTTGAGCATCTTACGTGTTTATTGTACCTACTTTTTAATTTAATTTTGAATGTATAATCCTTTAATGTTGAATGTATAACCTTTTTTGTATTATGTTAAACCCGTCAATGATAATATAAGCGTAATATAATTTATTTCAATATTCTAATTGAAATTTCCTGCTGTATTAGTAAGCACCTACAATTTATCTCCACTCATGTTTCTTTTTCCTGTGAAATGGTTGGTCTATTTTCGGTAAAATGAGTAGCGTTATTACCATGGAAAAAATATTTGTACGCTTATTAAAATTCTTAGAAAGCACGAGTATCATACTAGTCATTTTAATAACTAAATTAATCACATTATTCTTAATCGTTCTTGTGAATAATTGATTCATGCTCGTAATTATTAACCGTTCTTCGTATATCGTTTGAATAAATAAAACAATGTTTGGTGTTAACAGAAATTCGTTAATCTCGTGAAATTGGCATTTGAAACGAATTCCACTATGGTAAGTGAACGCAAACTGAATGTTGTAGGAAGGACGCTCCAGACATTGGGCGGTGCTGCGCAAAGTTGAATGAAATAAGGTGAAACGGTGTGACAGGCGCGTACTACAAGAGCGTTCAACGATCTCTACTTGCCGCCGCGAAGCTAGCGCCTTGCTGCGGCAATGCCATCAAGTAGACGAGATCGGCATGGCTGTGTGAACGCTTCGTGTTTGCGCTTGTGATTTTTTTAAAGAATTTCAAGAAAATATCAATTTGTTTTTTATATAATTAGTGCAAAATTAAAGATTAGCATGTAGGGTAAGTCGTGATTAGTTTTTTGGTGCGAAACGTACAATATTTCTATCTAGTTTGTAGAAAGCGTTTCCGGTTAACCTGCAAGAATATTTTGGGCTGAAATCAAAATGGAGGCAAACCGCGTGCTTCTACGTTTGCCGCTTTTTTCGTGGTGCCGTTTAGTGGGGTGATTAAAACCGTATACCTCAATACACTCCGACTTTTTCTATCAAAAGTGTTAATTATTTCTTTAAATAGTGATAATATATTTGATATATTAATAACGTCGCTTTTCCATTTTAGAATCGATCTTGAGGGCTGAATTACTAGAGCAAATACCACATATTGCCGCACAAGCACTAGCATGCTCAACTCGAGTGACTGCATTCAAGAATGTTGTAGGAGATTATCTCATTCCGTTGCTAGTAAGAAATTTAGGATGTTACGATATCACTTCCACCCTTATTCAACTGATAGAACAACGTTTTATATCAAAACTTCAAGCCGAAATACAAATATGCCCCACAATTTTGGCGCTTACAAAATCACAAACGGCCGCAGAGGTACAAATCACTGCTGTAGATGTAAGTAATCATTTAATTAAGACTGGGCAAATTTGATTTTTAACTATTCATAAATTACTTGGAAATATTTGTTTTTATATAAAAAATTTATTAGTTCTTAGTAATGTTTCACATCTAAACAGGTGGCATTTTTAACTTGTAATTATTGATGGTAAAAGACAAACATTGAATCATGTTTTAATATAAATATTTTGTTATCAAAATTATACTTTCAATTAGTTTGTCCCCTGATAATGTTTATTTATTCGCACCTTTTTATATTCAGAAACATATTATAAGGAATGCCAATATTGTGACATTTTATTGTGAAAGTAATAAAAGTACAGTTACATATTTCACAATTAATTTGCTATTTACTTGGTGCTACATAAAAAATATCCATTTCATTCAATAATGATATAATTTTAGATACAATTTATTAATTTTACACTTAAATTTATGTATTTTGTTTTGTTATTCGAAAAATTAATATATTATTGTATTAGTGCGACACTTTCGTATTGGCTTTATGAAAGACATGGGTAGTGAGATGTTCATATATTTATTGTCTCACTACCTTGTCTTTCATGTAGACATTACTAGTGCGACTACAATTTCTTTTTTAATTTGCCGTTACTCATCAGAGTTGGCAGTTTTAGATTTTTCGATTCTATCACAGCCAGCTTTGATGAGCAATGTTGAATTTAATATTCTACAAGACAAAAAATGAAGAGGAAAACAATTGCGGATACATTCCTTTTACCTTTCCGTCAATTTGGTTGTGAAATCTTTATTTCGGATGGATATCACAGCCACTTTGATGAGCTGGGTGGAAGGTACAATCAACACATGAAGAAAGAAGAATTTGTTAATGTTGTAGCAAGTCAATTTGGTTGTGAAACCTTAAATTAATGGTATCACAGCCATTTTGACGAGTTGCAGTATTGATATAATCAACAACAACTATCAATACTTTATATTTTTCTAATTTTTCTCTCATTTCTTTTACACTTTTGTTCCAGTTTTTCATACACCTTCATATTTTGGATCAACTATTTACTTATATTATTCTAAATGCAGTTTGTTCTGAGCAATTTTGTCTAAAACAGTTTGTTGTATTCACTTCTCTATAACTTTTTATTGTTAAAATGTTTTGAATCAGTTTCATAACTGAAAACTTTGGATAATGCTATTGCACATGTTCATTTTTGTGTTTAAGCAAATCCTGTTGTCAATATCGCTTCAACCACTAGCCTAATATAAAATCATTTAATGAAAGGTATTTAGATCATTAACAGGGGCTTGCGATTTAATCACTGATACCCAAGCCCTTTTTTTTCATATTTATCTGCTCATATTTAGACCATAGTTTTGAGCAACTTCATTGTATGTTTCCCGGTCTTGCTTATTTATTTGGTTCAACAGTACCTCCTGTGACACAAATCATTGATATTCGAGTGATTCGGTGGTACCTTCTCATTTTATTTGGCTTCTTTTATACATTTGCAATTCATATGTAACTGTTGATAATCAAATGATTCAGAAGTTGAAAAATTTTGTTTTCAATAATCTATTTTCCACATCTTAAAGCCTTTTACTAAATTTAATCTTGTTGCCTTAAGTTTTCAATCCTTCTGGTACTCTTATGGTGTATGTTTGAATGACTCTGTCCCATTGGTCCCGTATGTTGTTATTCCTTTTTTTCCCCCCAATGTTCATTTTTTGTATCGTCTATATAGATTGTTAATTTTTAAAATTTTATATAGGAAAAAATATTTACAATTTTTTATTTTTATACTGGGTAATATGCACTATATTTTTGATTGGAGTTTAAGCCGAGATGTTAATTTCTCTGGCCTGCTTTGTTGCCAGATTTTATTGCATATGGATAACAATTTCAAAACATTATTTTCTTGCATATTACAGGGTTTTCATAAATTTTTTTTGTAGGTAATAACGATGCTAAGGGGTAAATTTAAAAATCATAATTCAGTACTCATTGACTTTTTTATGCAAATAAAAAAAGTTATTCACTCTTTTGGATAATAGAAGGAAGTATAATGTAAATGTAATTTTTATTCCACGAGGATATTCATGGTGGTTGACATATTTAACTAGAAAGCCTGGGGAACTCGATGTGTCCAGTTCCATTTATACAATTAATCAAGCCGGTGTCAGAATTCTTGTTTTGGTGGTTATTACCCTCATTTTCAGCTCAAATTCCTTTTAAATAATATGGTGAAAGGTATTGATTTTGTAATTATTATAAATGAAATATTTTATTACTTACGATGTTAAATTAATTGCTTTTTGTTATTGAACAATATAAATCCTTTGATCCTTTGAGGTACATTTTATTTCTCCAAATTATTAATTTGTATTTTATCTCTTTAGAATGTTGTTTACAAATTTCTCATTGATTTTTAATTTTTCGCAAACTGACTCAGTTTTCCATAAGTCTCTTTAACCAATGATTCTCTTTTCCTTTTTGACATTTCTTTGCTTCTTTGCCTGATCTTGACTTTCTTTCAATCGAAATATCTTGTTCATAAAACTTGGCAGTTTTTTGTTCTCAATACTTGAAACTAAATTTCGAACACAGACAACACCTACTTTATTTGCTGATCTGTCTAAAAATGTTTTAATTTTTCTATCCCCATGCCCTTAGTTGATTTTTTTCTTCGGGTTGTTTTGCCTTTAGTAGGTCTCTATTATTTCGCAGGCTTTTGCTAGATCAATGAAACCAAAGTGTAATTTTTTTCTTATTATGTATATCATTATAAAATATTGCTTCTGGTTTTCCTTTGTTGGGTCCAAATCAGAACAGAGTATCTTCTAATGTGTTTAAATTTTTTTTACTTCTGCCATATATTTCACCTAAGTGAATCGTTTGTTACATTCTTGGCTGTCTTCTTTCTTATATTTTGTTGAAATAATTTTTATTTGTCAATCATCGGGGGGACTTTTTTTCACTTTATGTCCTGGTGCTTTGCCCTTTTTGGCTTGGTTATTACAGTGACCATACTTCAGACTTTTTTCTACGGTTTAACTGCTTGTTCTCTCTTAGTCCAAAGAATAATAAGAGACGCCCAGATGGTACTTACTTGTTTTCTTTTTGTACCCAGTCAGGTCTAAAAATCACCCGTAAAGTTATCAACGCGTTTCGGATCAATTTTAGAGTTATGGGATATGCTCAACCAATGAATGTACTCCAAACATTGAGAAATTACAAAAAAATGTTTTGTTAATTTGATCTTCTCAGCTAGATTTCAGTCTCTTTTTTTCTGTTGGTATCTACTTTATAATTATTTTCAACGAATCGCCTTAGTATATATCCAAACCATCTTAGTCTTGGTATTTTTACATTTTTAATTTAAAATAATTAAAAATTTTTAAAAAAAATTTCATATGTTGCATAATACCCAAAAGAAATTCTATGAAAGTGGTTAGGTTAGTTAATTATTATAATTAAAACTATTTTTAAGTTTTCCAGGTAAAAATTCTGTCATGTAGTAATGAAGTGCCGCGCCGCTCATCAAGTGGTTGTGAAACGGATATTCGACTCGTATCACAGCCAGCTTTGATGAGCGATGCAACATTTATAACACAATCAGATTCGAAGTTATGTTCCGGTTCTGTTTGTCCTGGGGGGCACACTGGTTGTTGTATGCTTTCGCTCATCAACTGGATGTGAAATGTTTTTTCAATTTCATATCACAGCCAGCTTTGATGAGCGTAAGAGTGCAATTTTTACAACGTATGAAGATCGAGAAGAATTATCAACATTATGTGAGTTGATTATTATGTAAACATTGTTTTTCGTTTTTTTTGTAATTAACCAAATAAAACTATGATTCATGTTGAACTGTTACTTTATATGTGGGTCAATTTTGAAATAAGAACCGATTGCGCGTCTTGTCAATTACTTCTACATTACAACTCACTGCCGGTGTAAACTTGAGCTACTTGTGTCTATGTCAACTTGCAATCACCTGCAGACTGTTGAAGCTCAGTTATAATTGACCCTAGGGCACTAATCTTTTAATGAACGCTTATCGCTACCTATAATTGCAACCAAAAAATAGTTTTATTGAATAAAGTACTCATTTATTTTAAATTATTTTATTTTGTAACATCTGTCCATTTATTTTTTTTATAGAGGCAACTTCTAAAAAATATTTTCGTCGATTTATGGCAATCTAGAGATTTCAAGAATTCGAAGGTTCCTGATTAAGTCTTATATATAAAGCAGACGTAAGTCAGTCAACAATTAGATTATACCTTTTTAGACATCGCCAAGGTATCCGATAAAGTCTGGTATAATGGACTACTGTATAAAATAAGGAATGACCAACCGCATAACCTCCTGACAGTCCGTTGTACTAGACTTTATCATATACCTGAGCGATATCTAGAAAGGTATCTGAACAGTATTATATATTCTTCTGTATTCAGTCCTAGTATTCATTATGCCGTCAAATTGTTAACTCACTTACGACTGCTAGACTCTCGCCTTCGAATTTTTGTAATCTCTAGATTAGAAGTCCTTTTTTAGAAGTTGCTTCTATAAAAAAACAGATGTTACAAAAAATACTCGGAGCTCCCGCGGAATTTTAGCTTCAATAATATATTACAACAGAACAGGGAAAGTTCATAAATACACTCGTGAGGAAAAAAATCGACGCGGTCAAAAAATCTGTAGCTTTCATTCTTTTTCTGATTTTAGCATACTGAGTTATTTTTTTTTCATATTTAGTGTCCCCTCTCTTGGTCCTAATAACAGTTACCAATCGTTTTATAATTGATCGAATAAGTTTCTTTACAAATCTTTTTCTATGCTATCCCATTTTTCATTGAGCGCCGTTTTGTGTTCCGATTTCGAGGCTTGCTCAAGATTTCTAGCCTGGACTTTTAAGTTCATCACATAAATGCTCGCTAGGATTTAAATCAGGACTACGCGCTGGCCAATCCATACGGATTGATATTATACTGCATTAGTATGAAGTTTTAGTCAATCGTGATTCCTTACAATTTTTTCTATGTATCGGTCCTGCTTTAATACCCCCGCTCCACCGCCAGTTTCAATGAAAACCAACTCTGTTTTCGCTTCAATTGTAATATCCGCCCAAACCATCTGGGAACCTCCTCCAGAAGCCATGTATTATGTATACGTCTTTTAGGTCTTCTGTAGACACGTCCTGTTTTTATTTATGTCAGGTTGAAAGAGCACTTAGCTCATTTAAACTATGAACTATTATGTAAAAATGTATTCACCAGTTAATTGTTTGATGCAATTGAAAGTGGTGAGCTTTTTAAATAATTAATAGTTTAATGGGACAAAGGGTAAGTATATATGGGTAGGTCAAGTTAATAGTCTCTAAAAACAATAACTTTGTTTTTGAAACGCTCAGACATTATGTTCAGTCTAATATTAATTTTTTATTACACCTGTCACATTTTTCATTAACGATTAGAGAAATATACGTTTTATATAAAAATTTGGAAAATATTAGTGCTTAATTTCCGAAACTATCTGATGTATCCTTGGGGTATTCGCTGAAAAGTGTGTTGGTATTAAACACCCCACTATTATACCGTTAGACTAATCGCAAAAGTTGACTTTCAATCCCTGAAGACAATAATTTGGTTATCGAAACGCGCGTCATACAATGATGTGACAGTATAAACGTCCTATGTCAAAAAAATACGTAGAAAACTTAATTACATTACACGGCATTATAGATCGAAGAAAAATAGTAAACCAAAACATTCACGCATAGTGCACGTGATCAGGGTCGAAAACGCCAGGACCACACTTCGTATTATTTTGCGGTTTTACACATCAGATTAATTATATGAATTATAAATAATTATTACAAAAATATACAATATGAACGTAAAGTTTGGAATGTGCCAAAATATGGGACACATTCGTTTAAATATTTTTATTTACATATTGCATCTTATTGCTAACAGCGAATGCAGAAATCAAATATTAATATTGAAATAAAGTCTACAGTTTTTACCTCGATAAACATTTTCTTATTCCTCATCGGATGAAATTGAGCTTGAACACTCGAAATCCCGAAATATTTGCAGTTGTTTTGGAAATAACGTCACCATTTTTATAAATATTCGCAATCATTTTCTTTTCGCTAGTATTAAACGGAGCTGTTTGGTAATTTCAACAATCTCTTACGATGCTCGGGGTATACACGTGCTGATCATTGTTTTTGTGTGTTTACAATAATTTTTTTTTCGCTAGCATTAAAACGAAGCTTTTTACTTATGTCAACAATCTGTTACGATGCCGTACCTGTAGTACACATGATCTAACAGTTTCTTCAGCGATGCGGCGCTTGCCTTCCCACGCCGTTTTTTATTTGTGGTATATTATGGTGTCACTAATTTGTACAATAACGATGCAGCGCCGCGTTTCGCCCGGGGTATTCACGCACTGATCATTGTTTTGGTTTACTATTTTTTTTATAGACTTACTCAAAATTAGGATGTAAACAAAACGTATATCGTTTTGGTATTATTCTACCTTTTTCATCTCAAGCCACATTTTTAATTAATTTAGTCTACTAGAAATGTAAAAAATTGGGTTATCGAGGTGTTTTTTGTGAATAACTTTACTATTAACGAATCTCGTCTCTACATTGTATCCCCCATTAATTAAAAGTCCAACTCGTATGTTCTTCAGCTCATCTTCATCAATATTTTTCTGCTGCTCATTTAGTAGTGGTTTTACTTGATCTGTTTTGTGCTTTTCATTGTAAGATGTTTATAAAAGACAATTTTTTTATAACATGTACGACTATTTTACAAAATGGAGTTTAATTTGATACTCAAAGCTGATCTTTCAGTACGAACTTAACAGTTTAACATGAATATTTAAAAGATAAAACGAACATAAATCAAAAATTAATTTAGAGCAAAAGTTAGCATCATTTCAAATAGTTTGGCTTATATTTCACAAATCGCAATAATATGGAAGCACATCACACTTTTCACCCCATATTTTTATTTGGTTTTTTTTTCCAGTTAATGAGCAAATTGGCACCGTTACTTGGTCGGGATGTCACCGAACGAGTATTCCTCGGCCGTTTCGCCGAATTATGTTCCAGTTCGAAGTCTTATATACGTAAAGTATGCGCCGCGTATTTTGGACACTTTTGCGCAGTCGTCAGTAGAGAATCCGTTGAAAAAATTTTGGTAAGTACAAGAAACAATATGGTCATTTTGAGAGGTTCACTAGACTAGCTGATTATGCCGTTGAATTATTTTTTTCTGCATAAAACTTGAATATATGTCTATTAACTTTTAAACTCAAATTTCGTGATGTAAGTAAAAATTTTTTTCTTATTGTATTAAAAATTACAAACACATTTGGGCTCTTCAATATCTCATACTTTTTTGAACTTTGTTATTTGTTTTGCCCTTTCAGACTTCTATGATTTACGTAAATTACACATTTTTGGACACTACACAAAAAATGTAAGAAAGGGTTGCTAAAATTAAAAATTTGCAGCAACTCTGAATAATATTTACAAGTCTATTAGCACAGCATTATTTGATAAATATTTTTTTTGACTGGACTGAGTTAATGCAATTTTTTTCAAAATTTCCCCTCTTCTAACATTTTAAATTAATATATAATTTGTTGGATACTGTTTTTTTAGTGTAAAGTTTCCAAAAGTGCAGTTGGCATAGTTGCAGTCATCATTCAAAGATCCCCTCAAATTTTCAACCCATTCCCAAAATATTTCAAAAACTTCAAGTATCTCGTAGTGATTGTAACGCTGTTAACATAGGACAAACATAACAGAATTTAGAAAATGGATTAAAAAATAAACAATTCAAGATATCTCGAAAATAAAACTGCCAAAGCTACTCATTTTATCGGGCATAAAGTAAAAACTATTTTTTGTGATTGAAAATATCTAATCCTGCTCCTATCTTCTAATCACCAGTGAAACGCATTTTAATCTGGCGAAAGATCTTTATTTACTCACTGTCACTGACATTCTAACATAGGAAAAACATCACAGAATTTAGAAAATAGATTAAAAAATCATAAATTCCAGAAATCTCTAAACTAAAATTGCTAAAGGAAAAACTATTTTTTGTGATTTTAAATAGATTTTTATTTATTTTATGTTATATTTATGTTCACGTTGTAGGTGATTTATTGATTGATATAATTATGTTTTGTTTTAGTTGCCCCAATATTTAACATTGTGTGTAGATGAAACCTGGTTGGTGAGAAAATCTTGCGCATATGTAGTTACGTATGTGTCGTGTGCTTGTACGTACACCACGAGAACAACGAAATTGGCCCCCGCTTTTGCTGTTTTACTCCAAGACGATTGTCGATGGGTTAGAGTATCGGCTTTCCAATCGTTGGGACATTTCATATCGACTTTTGCTAATCCGCCCATCACAATGATGGAATATAATAGTAACGGAGACTTGGTTTTGATTGATGGAGCAGGCAGGGAATATTTGTAAGTAGAATTTTTCATCGAAAATATATTAAATTAATCGACGATTTTTCTTTTTAGCGTTCCTACACTCACCATGACTGAACGAGTGGCTTTACTTAGTACGGAGAAATTCAATTTTTTCGCATACTACGACGATTACGATGTAGATACTGAGGAGCTAATCGCGAATGGATCAGACGTTACTGCAGGAGATTCGAACAAGTTGCAAGAAACTAAAAGCGGCGATAATTATATCGAAAATTTAATAAACATAAAAGATATTTTAGAAGAACCAAATAATGTGATATCGTCTAAAACAGAATGTGATACTAGTGAAATTATTAACAAAGAGTTAAAAGATGATAAACAAAATATTAAACTATGTGTAAATAATACGGATTTAAATATAGAAAATAGTAAAAATTTAAATAGTAATGATAAAGAACTGTGTCAATTAAATTCGAATGTCTGTAAAGAAGAAAATAAAGACATACGCGACAACGACATTAAGGTAAATATCAATAATAACGGTACGATACAAGATGATTTGCATTTATTTTACTCACACAATTATTGGTATATAAGTCCCGAGTTGCCTTTAGATCCGAACATAGTTACCGCTGGGGATTATAGTATATTAGTTGCCGATGGTACTGGAGATGCTCGAGTAAGTATCATTATTTATATTTTAATCACACCTTTTAAAATTCGTTTTTATACATTTTTAAATTATTTTGTTAGAGGCGATCGGATAAGAAAATTTCAACTTTAGAAAAAAATAATTCACTCACATTTGAATAATTACCGGACAATGACCGATGTAATCGCTAGAAATAGCGAAACGAATGCACAAAGTGTTTCTCCAATAATATCGCATGAAGCTCTGGTACAAAATATGATCCTTGCCAAAAGGGGCTCCTGCCCCTTTTGGCAAGCCTACCTGCTTCCTCATTACCTGGTATAACCTGCTTGGTAGTGCTTAGGATTTATTTACACTCCTACGTTAGCTTGGACTTGCATTCTGGACCTTCAAGACCGCTTGGCTATCAAAAAGAATATATATGTGTATTTTGATCCAAAAATGTCCAATTCTGCTTTTTGGGCTATCGTCTAATCACAAGTGAAACGCATTTTGATCTGGAGAAAGATTTTTATTGACCCATAGTCACTGATGTTCTGACATAATAATTTCCTATTTACAATTAGACAACACTACAAGAATGTGACCAAGACAGAGATACAACCTCTTGTGTCTATTATCATCTTACCACTAGAATGTGTTAACCATATACTTAAGTGGAATAAAGTGTTCCTTATTTCACCCTCCAATAACGTATCGTTTCTTATTACCTAATTTTTGTCAGACAGCATATACACGGATACTGGGCTAGAAATAGCGCCGAATAAAATGAAAAGGAAACTTAGGTTAGGAATAACTTCAGACCGGAACCAGGGAATTTCGAAGCAACTTTTGACATTACATCGTTATTCTAATGTGGTTGAATTAAATTAATTATTATTATTCAGTTGATTGTACATTATTAAGAAATTTGTGAATGTTATTGGTTTGAAAAAGTTGTAATTGTTTTAAAGGGATGAGTTTTTTAAATTTTTTCATTCGTTGAAGTACAAATCGCTACGATCTGCTTTTCTCATTCGCGTAAGCTTCTCAGTGTAGCTAATTTATTTTGGTTCAGCACAATATCCCATATTTTGAAATATTTTTGCTACCGTAAGTATTTCGAAGTTTTATAGGTGTATTTTGACGTTGATATTGTGAACGTTTTTTTTTAATTCATTTTTTTTTTCATTTGTCACTGTATTAATTGAGAAGCTATTATTTTTGTGCAACTAATTGAAGGGGGTATTTTGGTCTAGAAGCCTTGAAACTAACTTTTTAAGAATATAAAAAAAGTAAAAAAAGGTCGGTTAAGTGGGGGCTACAAAAAAACGGTGCACCCCTGATTCCCACGATTCCAGCCCTTGTCGTGATCTGGAACTAAAAAATTGCAAAATTTTTAATCTGTAAAAGGAATTTCACAAAATGGCGTTGACATGAAATATCAATTTTTTTCTTCCCTCCCTTTTTTTGTTCTTTTTAAATCCAAGGCAGACGCGTTAGATACAGGTTTAAACTTTGAAAATATACAAAAAAATCGATTTTTTAAAATTTCAAGATCAGAATACCCCCATAAGGCTGTGTATGTTTAGCTTTACGTTGACAATACCAATCAAATTAGTTTATTTCTTTAATTGTGTTGAATGAAACAACACAATTTCATACATTATTCGTAAACACATTTCTTTCGATTTTATTCTACAGGATGTTTCCTAAGTAATCTAAAATATTTAGCAGTCACTTTGTCACTCCATTTTATAACGAAAGGTTCCTATAAACAAGTATGTCGTTAATGAGATACAGGGTGTTAAATTGTTTGTAATGTAAGGTTCTTGTCGTCTATGGTATTATTTAAAATGAAATAGTCATTAGGTTGGATAAAAAGTTAATATAAAAAAAAGTTAACGATATAAATATCAAATTAAAAGAAACAAAAATGGAAATATTAGACTTCTAGGGGATGTTTGTATTTTGACTGGAAGTGTACATTTTGAACATAATGCTATAAGATGTACTATTGTTCCTTTATGTTTAACACATATTGTTGCTTCTAATCAAATGATAATAACCCTGTATTTCATTAACTACAACACTCCTACTCTTAAAGCCCTCCAAATATCCATTACTACCAGAAAAATGATTAACAATCGGCTTACTCCTAAATTCTAGAGCACTTTTAATCATTTGGTATATTTCTTCTAGCTACTTTATCCATGTCAAATAATTTTTTTTGCCCATAAACTGATAACACATTTCCTTATTATTTTGAAAAATTCTATAGACTTGATTTCGGCGCAGTTTGTCGGATGACTTTCCACTGTGGTGTTCCAATAATAACTCATAAAAGGATGTTCAAGAAGAAATTATCGAAAATTAAATAAAATTCCCAGAACAGAGGTATTTCAATGAGTGTTTAAACCAGGTTTCACTGTAATTCGGGATGAGTTTTTTTGAATTTATAAATTTTGTTCTAATCCATATCCATTCCACCACAGGTGTACCGAAACACATTCCTTTTTACTCATATTACATACCAACGGGATTGTATAATAGTTTTTTTTTCTTTTCAGGTTACTTCACAAAATAATTCAACTTTGAACAATACGACCGATAACAACAATTCAACTATATCATTGGAAGATATAGACGAACAGAATAAAGGTAAACATTTTAATTTTTATTAAGTACCATATTTATTAATCACAATAATAATTTTAGGCCAGGAATCTAAAGATACCGCTGCAAATGAAGAACCAGAACAAACAATAGTTCCTCAAATTTTAATAGACCGTTTTATATCAATGACATACCCGATATTATCGCTTAACGTCGAAGATGAAGTGGCTTACTATTGCGCGCAATTTTTACCGGCAGTAGTTTTAACATTGGGTCGTTCTAATTGGCACTTGCTCAAAGATACCGTATTTTCTTTAGCCGGGAACATGCAATATAAAGTTAGAAGGACAGTAGCTAGTAGCCTACACGAATTGGCCATCATTCTAGGACCTGAAATTGCCACCAACAGTTTAACTCAATTGTTCGAAGGTTTCCTCAAAGATCTTGATGAAGTAAGAATAGGTGAGGAATCTCTTCAGCTTTTACAATTGAATAACAACAAAACAATCATGAACCCCTAGATATCATAACACCAAACCTACCGATTGTACCACCCAAATTCCCGTTTTAGTATTAATTCAGGTCGGGACCTATATTTTTCTGATTTCTTTTTTTCCTATATCTCGTTAGCTGATAGTTCAAGTCGCTACGCTTCTTTCCTGTCCAGTCCCTCGCACTCGACATCTAAACACATTCCATGGTAGATTCAATAGAATCTGCAGGTCCTTCATTGTGCGTGTGATAATTACGGCCACCATATTACATTAGGAAGAGCCCTGTGGGTATCTTTATGCTCAGCATATAGAGATGTATTAGAAGAAAATGGAATAAAATAATTAGAACTGAAAATCAGAACATAGTTATTAGAGATGGCCGATGGAGAACACAAAAGAGGGCTGGATGAGGACAGATAATGAATTTGAGATTAAAGAATGGAGGACAAGTTGAATGCATGGAACATGTTTAGAGAATGTTTAAATATTTGATGACAAAAATGCTGCAGAGAAAACGAGGAAGGTCATAAAAAATATTCGGATCTAGAAAGAATAAAATGAACCATAAAAGAATTTGAAATTGCAAACTGTTCATTACCATTTTTGCCCTTTGTAACAAAGTCCAAAATTTCATAATCTATTCGTACTAATATGTGCGATATTCAAAAATTTTTTTTATAAATTAGGTATATTGAGACATCTAGCGGCTTTTTTGAAATTAATCGATGCGCCTAAAAGGAATACATATCTTCCGAGGTTTTCGGAGTTCTTACAGACCGACAACGAATGGAACTGGAGATTTAGGGAGAAATTAGCTAACCAATTATTAAAAGCAATGGATTTGTTCAAGCCGAAAGATGTTGCGAAGCATATTTTCGGAATTTCCATGGATTTGTTAAGTGATAAAGTTGCGGCTGTCAGACAGGCAGCTTTAGCATTGGTAAGTATTATCAAGAAACATTCGATATGTAATTAAAAAATAGGATGAATTACTTTATTAAAAACAAAACGATAATTTTAATTAAACTCTTATCTACCTAACTATCCTTGGTTGGCAAGTATTTGTCCTAACGTGGTATATAGGCTTTATAGGTTATGTCAGAGGTTCTAAACTTAACCCATCGCCCCCTTTCAGTACAAATATGGCATGGCGGCGCACCTTGATTAATTTACCCATTTTGCATTACATTTCATTTTTAATTTATCTCATAGTTAATTGTTAATATATTATTACATAGCAAAAATATTAAAAAAGATTGTTGCTACTTTTATAACAACACACAATTCAAGATTTCTAACATTTCTCACAGATTGGTCAGTTTAGGAACCACTGGGTTATGTACTTTTTTGTTAGCTTTCTCGTTATGCTGAATACTTTAATAATTGAAATAGATGCAAGCGATTGCTTCTATAAAAATTAATTCACCGTATATTTGAAGTAATTTTGTTTTTTCTAGGTTGTAAAATTGATATCGTATACATCGTCTGAGCTAAACTTAACGTCAAATTTATTAATGAAGTTAGTTGAAAATTTTGCTCATTCGAAAAAATGGAAACGTAGACAGACGTTCTGTTTATTGTGTATAGAATTGTTGAATGAAGATGCCTTAGATTATGAGTTATTCATATCAGAAGTGATGCCCCATTTGCTAGATTTGAGTTGGGACCCAGTGGCCAATATTCGTTTAGTCGTTGCCAGATGCATATCTAAATATATTTATAAAAATGGTGAGTTTTTTTCCTATTGTTTAAATACAGTATCATCTCGAATTAACAAGAAGTTCGAGTATTGAGTCAAAAAAAAAGTTTTTAGTTTGTTAATTGCCACTCTGGCTTCTTTATTAGATGTTCAACATCTACTACAGAATCGGTATCATCACCGTAATTTCGTCTTTTTCTTAACCGGCGCTACGCAAATGATTTCAATAAGACTCGAGTTTTAGATTCTTCTCTATTTGTTTTTAGAAAAATTTATAGAAGCTTCCAGAAACGATTACGAGGGTATCGAAGCTGTCTTAAGAAGACTTCAAGCAGATAAAGATTGTGATGTACGTCAATGCGCAGAGATTTAATAAAAACTTATATATATTTTGTTGTAAAATAGGTTAACAACCAATTGTTTCTCAGTGGCCTAAAGATTTAGATTCATCTTTTAATTATTAGACTTAATATTTCATTTCTGTATGTTTGTTCATTAGATTATTTTGTATATTTTGTTGTACTTTTTTATTATGTGTAATATATGTATGAATTTTCAAAAAATATATTTGTCTAAATTCTTGATTGTTTTAATTTTATAACAAACATCTCATTCTTTGGCATGGCATCCATTTTTGGGATAAATTTCATTGACTATCTTGAAAAAGGAAAAAACCATCAGCGGCGAGTATTATGCAACGTTTAAGCAAAGAAATCAAGCAAAACGACCACATTTGGCCAAGAAGAAGAAGACAATTGCTGGTTCATGCACCCTATTCGCCAGTTTTAGCCCCCTCGAATTATTTTCTGGTCGCCGACTAGAAAAAATGAATAGAATCAGTAAAAATTGACTTATCCAATTCTTGTGAGTAATTAGAAGATATTTTCTTTAAAATCGCGTGTAATTACAACCTCAATTCAAATTTTGAATAGAATAAAATAACTAAGTTGAAATTTTTGGAACCGTTTGGCGATATTCATACTGAACACAACATTCACAATTACACTGTCTGAGGCACATCAGGCTTTGAAGACGATAACTTTGTTATCTGAGGTTAACCAAAACTAGTTTTATACTTAATTTTTCCACCAATAAACCTTCTCCCGCGAAAATTAATTCCAGCAGGACATCCTCCTTGGCGGAATGTCCAAGAAATTGGCCATCTAGCAATTTTAATGCTTTCAAATGCATCCAACAATTTATTATCGGATACATTTTTTAACAATTTTACATTATTAATATTTATGTCATGATTATGATTTTAAATGAGCTATGTGCTCTTTAAACCGGACAATAACGGATCTCTTAGTCTGCCCAATATTCTTCTCGTCACAATTACAGCTGGCCAGAACAATATGGAGTCTTATGAAAGTACACAAATTGACTTTTTAAATGCTTATTTGCAATTATTTCGTAATGAAGCTGGATAAAAATAAGTAAGTATTATACTGAGTTAATTTTATTTTATATACACAAAACACATAAGTACAAACAACTTTATAACATTGATCAGCAATGAGACGTCGAAAAAAACCTGAAAACTCTTTCAAGATTCGAGGCAAATAAATATTTTCTGTGTGTTTAAAAATTCAAATGGCTGAGTGCGACCTGAGTAGTGAGATCGAAATAAAGTGGATTGCCGAAAGATACCGAACACTCAGAGTCATCAGATGTACATATTCGAACGCAGTAAATCTGTCACAGTACATAAAATCTGTCATTTGTGTAAATTGTGTTTGAATGGTAAATAAGAGTAGGGGAAATAGTGTGCATATTTATACTTAAAATTTTATATATAAATTTCTTTATATATTTATATAAGAATGGTTGTATTTACGTGCAATCATTGCGGTGAAAGTTTACGTAAGCAAGGAATTGAAAAACACTACAGCTTTGTATGTCGAAATGTAAAATCAGTAACATGTGTGGACTGCTTTAAAGATTTTAGGTTAGTTTTTCCACTATCGTATTTTAGTATTGGGAGGTTTATCTAATAGCAGTAAAATGTTTAATTCTAGTTTCCACAGTAATTTAATGGAAATATTTTATTTCTCAATTGTCCCTTAACATAATATAGTTGCTTCCAAAATGCACAATTTGAGCATCCAATGGAGCATGTGGGTGCGCAAAAATATAACGTATGTTTAAAATTGCTGTTTTTGAAATTGGGCGTCAAATACGGTCGCGTTTTCCACGTGCTTCTTAAGCACAAGATACATAATTGGGCTTCACGAGTTTAAAAATTGGGATTTGAGATTATGTAGGAATTTATTTAGATTTATACTCTCATTTTTGAAATTGAATAACAACGAAGCTGCTCAAAAAAATTCTCTTACATTAATGAGTGCCAAAACAAGTTCAGAATATGCTTTATTAATATAATTAAAAGTATATTTGCAATGTACTTCTGTAGTATTCATATTTTGTAATCAATTAATCGAGTACCTTGTATTTGGGATACGGCAACAAATCATTTCTGATCTTCTAAAATTTGCAACTTGACATAAAGCTCACCGAAGTTTGTTCCAATTTATTCTTATGTGCTAAGCTTATACGCGTTGATCCCATAGATTTCGTACATAAAGTGCTTAATAAATTGAAAAGTAGCTTATATATATTCGTTTTTTTATAATTATAGAGAAGAAGAATATGTTGCTCACACTAAATGTTTAACAGAAGAAGAGCGATATGCTGCCAAGGGCTCTTTACCCAATGGAGTAGTAAAAAAAGGTGAATTGAAACAAGAATCATGGGTAGATATGGTAAAATCAATTCTCAAAGACGATAAATTAACTGCGCCCCAAAGAAGTTTGCTGAGCACTATTTCTTCCTACAATAACATTCCTCGAAAAAAGCCGAAATTTTTGGTATGCTACCTAATATTTTAAACTGAATAATATATTGAGAAAAATTTTAATGTGTATACATAATTGATTGGAGTGATATTACAAGAGTATTATAAGAGATTTAGATTTTAGATTTGAATATTTTTTTTTAGAATTTTATTAGGAGTTCATCTGGGGGTAGAGTGAATATGAAAGTAGTTGAAGATGTATGGAATATTATAGAAAGCTACAAAATCAATAAAGGGAAACAGCAACAAGATTCTAAGAAAAGAAAAAATTTTGAAAATACTCTTAACAATGATACTAACACCCATTCACAAAAAAAGAAAAAGAAATTAGAAGAACCCAATGGATTGAATCATTCAAATAATATAAACGACACTGATGTACATCAGTCAAAAAAGAAAATAAGGAAAAACAATGATCAACAACAGGAGATTAATTTAGAGGAGACCCAAAAAGGGGAAGTTAATAAAGAAGCCAATGGAATAGATGATAATTCAAATAACATACTTGACATTAGTAATACTGAAGTGCATCACTCTAAAAAGAAAAAGAAGAAAAACAAACATCAAGACCAGGAAATTGATTCGGTTGAGTACCAAAAAGGAGAAGTTGATATAAAAGAAGAAATAGAAAACAATGATATGGATAATTCAAGTAAAGTAACTGAGCTGGATCAATCAAAAAAGACAAAAAACAAACATAAACATGAGGAAATTGATTCAATGGAGTCACAAGTAGAAAAAAATGATACTCTAGCAGAAACATCTACAGAGGATTTGAAACCAACCGGAAAGTTTGATTTTCAAGCTCAAATAATTCGAATTTTAGAAAAGAAAACACTGATTTCACTAAATAAACTTCAAAAAAAGGTAATTAATGCACATCTAAAATATTCGGGTGAAGTTGAAACTAATCCAAAAATTATAAAACGATTTAATAAGAGTCTGAAAAAAATTTCTAATATTGAAATTGTAGATAACTGTGTTTCATTTAAAACAAACTGACAATAATTTGTGTAGATCGAAAGTGAAATTTTTAGAACTAGTTATTAGTGTAATTAAATTTGGAATAAAATAAACATTATTGACAATATTGTCTTTTTTTCTGTATTTACTGGAATCCTTTTATCCTTCGGGAATCCATTGAAGCGGAAATACCTCGTCAAGATTCATATTAGTATTCTTATATTATTTTTGCTCACGTTAATGCCTTTAATGGATTTTCTTTCGTTATAGTTTCCTGGGAGTATCTCAACCCCTGTAGGTTGTTCCAGTAACCTTAATTTTCCATATCTACCTTCTTTTCCAGTATTTTTTCTATTGTTCTGTACCTTATTCACTTAAAGGTTCAAGTCTTGTTAAAGATTTATCGGTCTTTACTTTAACAAGTCCTTTCACTCTGGTGTGTTCCGAAACCCATTGGACACAGAGATAAGAATATAAACGGAGGTTCAAAAAGAGGGAGACATTTATAGAAGAGGATAAAATCAAATACAACTTTGGATTATATAAAGTTTTATTCAATACAATAAAAGCACAGTTTGTTATACGGAAAATATTACATTGTCTAAAAATTTACAAATAAATATATAAATTAATTGTTATAAGCAATAATAACATAAATTACATACATATATAGGTACTCTTACATGACAATTTTATTAAAATGTTTGTAACAATACGTAATTGAATTATTATTTTTTTTACATAAATATTTTGGCTATTGGAAATTCTAATATCGTTTTTTTTTTCAAATGGCAAATAAGAAAAAATACCAATTTTATGAAAGATATTTGGTACAACTTTCATGAATAACAAATTAATAACAATAAATTCAAACGTAACATGATAAAAAAAATATACAAAAATCGTTATAATTAATTTTTTCAAATATGGTGTGTCCCCGGAGACTCTATTTAATTTCCAGTCCAGTTAAAAGACTAATTTATAACATAATTTTAGTTTTGAAAAATACCGGGAAAATATTTTGACTATCTACGATCCATACTCAATTTTCCTAAATTTAAATAATATTATGTATTATAATTTAGTCAAAGAGTAACTTCGAAAAGTAAAAATTGAAACCGATAACTTTTTCCTTTACAAGCTTGAGTTCACTTATCCGGGAACATACTGTATACACCATCGTGTGTTATGTGATTTAATTTTATTACATCGAGAATGCGTCACTAGTTGAATTAAATAGTTTTTTGCATCTTCTAAATCTAGAAAAATGTGCTTCGGTTACTACAAGAGAAAAAAAATTATACAAGCAATCTCATAGTTGTAGGAAAAACATTTTCTAAAAAAATGTTTTGGTAACGAAAGACAATGCAAAAAACTAAATTCCTATCACATTTTTTTTCAAAACGTTTAAATAATAAATATTTGCTGTTTGATCCTTAGCACCATTTGTGTTAAGTCGTTGATACTTGCCACACTATTAGGTGGCTCAAATCGTTTGATTTTATTGAATTGCTTCCTGATTGTACTTCCTCTGATAATCCCGTTTCTGTATTACTTATAATACTCTCTTCCATTTCATCACCTTATGAAAAAAAAACTAGTTTGAAAGGATAATTTAAAATAAAAAAAATTTTATTATATGTAACAGCTCTTCATTTTTTTTCTCCAAATTATAATCTCTGGCTATTGGATTTGAAACAAAGTAAATGCAGCAGTGAGTACTAGGTTATTTTATAAAGTGACATATTTCAGGATTGGTCCTGATATAGGAAATATTTTCGTATGCAGGGATGGGATTGTGATAGTCTTCTTTTGTAGAACACTCGCTGTTTATCATTACAATTAATTGAATACAACATTTATGAAATCAATTTGACAAGCGATTAGCCAAGACATTTATCATTTCGATACTTGAGTAATTAAAAATAAAAATAGGTCGGAATTTGATGTATTATGCTTATTCTTTATTTCCTGGTTCATAGTTTGAGGGGTGGTTAAGAAATGTGGTGTTTATAGAAAAGCTCAAATATGAACCAATAGAAATCAAAACAGTTGAAATATGTAAATACTATAAAAAAAGAACAGCCTAATAAGAAAAGTGACAAGTAAAAAGACATAAGAAAAGAAGGAGACGAAGATGGTACAACAAGTAGCACAGGAAGGAGAAAATAATACGACAAATGAATTAAGTAGCAAAGGATCGAAAATAGTGGAAAAAATAGATTTATTTATACAAAAAGGATTAGAGAACATCTTTAACAGAGTAGGTTTGAAGCTAGTCCATTAAAACAATTGTATGATAAAGTACTAGATTTTAAAAACAGTGGTATTTACGAAATTATGACAAAAATTATATTGGACAAACTAAAAGGTCTGTTAATGCATGGTTTATTGACCACTTAGTTCGTATAAGATATGGACGCACAGGAAAATTGGGTATTGCTGTCAGTTATAATATAAAATTGTTAAAATAAACTGTTGGGTGTACCGAGAAAAAATATAAGTATATACAGGTAGACCAAGTTTCAGTTTATCTTCTGTCTCGATAACATATTTATCGAAACGCCCATCAGACAGTGTAATTGTGAATGGTAACATCAAAAACGTGAAAATAGTATACAAGCAACATTAAAAAAATGATCTAACGCATATTTTCTGTAATTACACTTTAAATATTAATATTGTTACAGCTAATAAAGCTAAGCAATAAGCTACATCCTTTAATAGCGAAATAAAATACAGTGATACTTTATACAATAAGCCCATTATTTGGAGGGATTCAGATTATAATTTTGTTGATAAAAAGGTTCAATTCTCATGTTGATACATCTTAAAAACTAACCTTATTACTGACAATCTGGTAGTCCCCAGTCGACTACGGGTAAATTATTCGAACATTGATGTTCAAAAAAAGAAAACCGAGAAGTTTCGACAAGCACAAATCTTCAGACTTGTGAGTTGGGGTAAAACAAGGAACTATCCGTTGACACTCGTTTATAAATTAAATTAAACGAATTAAAAACACCTCCACGTACCGTGAACTACAACCTGAAAAAATATACATCCACATGAACCACAACCGACTCAAGGGCCCAGAGATAGCAGCACAGATGAATGATTCTAGGGATCTGCATTCTACATTAAAAAAGAGATAAGGAGAAGCAGGTCTTCTCGGAAGACCTCAAAATAAACTTAAGATTGTAGTGAGCTAAATAACAAAAAATTAAGTGAGTGTGGGAGAGAATTTATGTGTTTGTGCGTAGGTCAAAGAATGTTGCATCCATGTGTGAAATACAGCGGAAGGTCGGTGGTGGTTTGGGGATGTTTTGGGGGAAGGGGAAACATTCCTCCAAGATTGCTTGAGAGAAATGGAAAGGAAGAATGTACTTTCAGTACAGCCGCCGGATCTCAACCCCATTGAGTTGTGGAAATAATTGTTAAGTCACATCTTTGGAATATCCTGCAAATCGAATGGAACCAAATAGACATTTATTTGTCAAAGTTGTTAAAGACAATGCCAAAATTATGCGCCGAAATAATAAAAGCAAAAGGGGGTTACATTGATGAATCAAAAACTTTAATATGTAATATTTACACACTGTAGTTTTATTATTATCAAAATCGAAAAATCACCTCTGATCCTAATATTTTACTACAATCAGTAAGAGATTTAGTTTGTAGTGCTCAATCTTGGGACGACCGAAACATCTGATTTTATGCTTGCCAATATCAAGGTTGGATACGCCGCCAATATGAAATATTTGATGAGGTTGATCATTTTGATTGATTTTAACAACACTGAAAGAACCACAAAAAATTCCTATTCCGTGCAAGTGTCCTCATTTTAAATGCGACACACTATATGTATCTATCTCTCCTGTATATCTAGTGGGGTAATTGACGATCGATTAATTTTGTGTAAAAATAAAAAAAACATTTTTACCATTGAAACCTACCCCATAGGATTCCCAGGAATATCAGTTAGTAGTTGCCAAACGAGTAGATGAGATGCTCCGTCCTTAGGTTCATCATCTTCTGCAAATGTTTATATTAATATAACATTATTTTTTTTATATCATCTTATTTATTTAAGTAGTGTTAGTGTTTATACAAACTGCAAATTATTTACATAATCCTACTGCTGAAAACCCCAAGGGGTTGGAACGGGTGGAAAGGAACTATAAGAAATCTGATAGGCAAACGGCATAGGTGGCTTTTATGGACCAGGAACCTTTCTGTGTTGTAAGAAAATCTTCCAATTAATCCAAAGAATTCTTTCAGAACTTTGTTACCACCAGATCCAAAACTCATCTTAAAGGGATCAGATTCCGTGGAAAAAATAAGAAACTATTCACCTAGTTCTGGAATACTTTACAGATTAGAAACCTGTAGGACTAACCTAACCTAACCCCTAATTTTTTAGATTACTGGAATTGGAAGGGGAGCTGTAGATGTTCAGATTGGGGGCACAATAAACCTTACAGTATCCTAATCTACATTTATGTTAAGTTAATCTTGTTCAATAACACTTATTGGTATGATTTCTTATATGAATCCTTTCACCTCAATATGTTTTTGTGTATTTACAAAATTTAGTGCCATAGCAACCAACAAGAAATGAATGAACTCTATGATATCAAAATCATAACCTTTTTTTACACCATTGATAAATAAATGTATCAACATTATGTGGTTGAACTGAAGATACAAAGTGCAATCTATAAATATCAATAGGAATCTTGTCGGAGCGTCAGCTTCTTAATAGTCACCTGAAGCCTCTAGACCTTTGACATCTAGAGTCATCCCACATACTGAACTTTCTAAAATGTGTGAGATCCTTTGGGTTGCAGCGATTATAACACCTTGAATTACATACAGACATACAAGTGTTATTATAAACGTACGACTACAATTAATTACCAAATTGATCATTCTTTTTATCTTGTAATTAGTTAATATCAATACTTCTAGTATATCGTCATCACAATTTAGTCTTTTAAACAATATGGCGCGTTAGAAACTACCTTATATTCCTAGGAATCCTTCCATTAAAAATAATATGTGTATAATGTGATGATAAAGCGCATGCAACAATGTTAAGCCCAGCACCACGAAACCATTTCGTTATTTTAGAAAGAACTTACCAATTCTGAAGTCAACGTAACCTTCCCCACCCGAAATAACCAGCATGGCTGAAGGATTTTTTAAATTATTACCGACAGATGACACTGAAGCAGACATAGCTTCGGAAGGAGTCGAGGCAGCACTCATACCTAATAGTAAACATTTTATAAATCTTCCTGTATATCTACAAAAATTTCTTCAAATTAATAGTAAAAAATTAAATTAAATTACTTTCCATGATTACACCGAACTTCTGGATTTGAATCTATCCCAAAACAAAACTGAAATTCCCTCACTTACAATTGAAAAAATTTGTAGGAGATATGTTCACATGGTGTTGTTTGATTAGATTTGTCTTTGAAGGACATAAAAAATTCATTTATGAATCAACAATATACTATATAATTATAATCATCATTTATTTCTCAAATAAAGACATACATTTCTATAAAGATTAACTCTAAAGAATGTCTAATATGGGTTAAGGACTATACTTTGTTTGCTGAATCTAAATGCACTTTCTTCTTCTCAGAAAATCATCAGTAATTATTTCCAGTTTGGTTTAAAACCAAGCTAATTTCATTTCTCTAAAAAGATATCAAAACATTCTGAACTGACTGTACTGAACTTCGAATACAAAGTTATCGTCTTCAGAAGCTGCAGGTAATCTGTTATCTGTAGTCTCTGAAGATGATAACTTTTTATCAAAACGCGTGTCAGACAATGTATTTATGTAGTTTGTTGGTGTAAACACTGTGTTCAGTATGAATATCTCCAACGATTCTAGAAATTCCTTAGTTTTCTAGAAACAGTTGCTTTCAAATTTTTTTATGTTTATTCATTACCTCCACTTCCGGGTACAGCTACAAAGAACTTCACGTTATCTCTGTGACCGTGAAAACTGAGCTGAGCGTGCGCCATAGTACAATAAGGTATGTAACTTCCCGGTACAGGTGGAACTCTGACGGGTAAAGCGTTCCCTCTTGAAACGACAGCACCAGTTGCACTATTACTATCTGATAACGGTACCGATATTATTACTCCATTACTGGTTCCTATCCACAGCCGGTTAGAAGATATAAGAAGACTAGTTATTCGAACTAAAGAAAAACCTAATTTACCAGTACCTGAAACGAAACAAACATTTTTTAATATGTAAAAATAAATATTTGTAAAGGTTTGTTCTCGGTAGCTGCACTGGCAGAACTAGTTCAGAAAGTGTACATTAAAGCGTTCTTTGTAGCAGAACCAGCGCTAGTGTCGCTGTTCTTAGTAGCAGTGCAAGAGAGCTAGTTCACATAGTTCACTAAACTGCTTGCACTAGGTCTGGAGTCTGTTCAGTCAGTGCGATAAGTGTAATCTGGAAACGGTGGCAGTGCATCGTTAATACTACAAGGTCTGAATCACATCAAATAACCTCAAATACGACAATCAACCAATGCTCCATTGCTGTACTGATCCAATTCTAGTGCAGCTACCAAGAACAAACCTGTTTATATGGATCAGAACAATTAATTTAATTCTCTTACCCAACATTTTACTAACGTATGGTTCGATATCAACGTCTTGGAGATGCTGATAGGTATGTGCATTATATAACCTAAGAGTGGAATCCAAACGTATCGATACCCAAACACCTTCACCCAACCACGCCATTTGTCTCACCTAAAAGCGTAAATTTTTGTAAATAATTTTTCTATAATAAAATCACATATCAAATAATATTTATCAATAAATAACTTACCGGACTTTCTCGTCTAGGATGAGCTTCCAGAGTATGAACAATTTTTAAATCGTGAGGTTGCAGAACGTGAATTTTATTTCTATATCCACACCAAACTTTATCTCCCACAATAGCCAATTGACGTACCGATTGATGTGGAAGTCCGAGTTGTACAAGGTGATACCTCGATAAATCCCATTCGCCCTCTGGATCTCTTCTAAATACGGCTACTTGTCCGCAAGCAATAGCCACAACTACCCTTCCTTTTATGTGTCTATTGGTAGAAAATATATTAATTTTCCAAAAAAAAATTGATCTGACGGAAACAGAAGGAGAACAAAGAGGGGTGGCAAATCTGGGAAAGAAAATATCAAGTAGGACACCTAAAGAAGAAGACTTATTTAGAGATACTCAGGTAGTAAAAGAAACACATTATAAAACTCGTATAAGAGGCAAAAAAGATCACTTGGATGACCTCGACATTGATGTTGAGACAACATTATCTCAAACTGTGGGTATCGAAAACTGGATGGACATTGTGAGAGATATATCAAAGACTTACAATAGGATTAGGAGGAGGTTGCGCGAGTATAAACATTATGAAATGACATGACTCGTATGGGAGGTAGTCTCAAATAGTGAAGAAGCTTCCAACTACAGACAGATCAGTTGGATAACTTCGATTTCGGTGCAGAGATAATAATTATAAAGAATGTTACAGCTAAAGGTATCTAGGATTGGATAAAGGTGCCTTAATTTCAACCGCAATGACACGAGTGGAGATGGAGTTTGTAATAGATCAAAACCACTTTGACAATGGAACAAGAATACTATTATTGGAGAAGTTTCAACCGAGGGAATTGAGTGGAAGTTGTAGGAGCTTGAAGACTCCCTGATAATCGAAACGACAAGATTAGGATAAAGTCTCAACTGTGGAATTCCTTTGCAGAGATACAGACATTATGAAGGTTTGACAACTCAGGAATTCTCTACTGATGAACACTAGTATGGGAAGAGGTCTTAAATGAGCTACTTTGGACTTTGATAATGATACAATAAAAGCAAAAGGTTTTAAAGTTGTATGTATCTAGGATTAGATGGTGGTTGGTGGTGACGACCCAACCAACTCCAACCAGGGTTGAAACGATATGGAGAGTTAGATAGAAATTTTTATGATGCCGTAAGTAGAACCACAGCTTATAAAATATTATAGAAACGTTGTTAAATATTAGGGTAGATAATTTATTTATGAATAATCAACATTTTTATTGACTTACACTATAGATATAACTGCATCTTTCATTTTAACTGTATGGAGACATTGTGCCCAATTAGCTACCGACGAATGAACGTAAATATTCCCGTTTTCGTCTCCCATCCACATTGTAGCCAATACACTAGACATGATATCATGACTCGGAACTTCTTCGTTTTGAATATCATCATTTTCGGATTGTTGAGTATTTTTCGAATTATTTTCATCATTTAAATTCGGATCTTCGCTTTTGTTATCATCGGTACTATTTGATGCATTATTTTCATCTACTTTATCTTTAGCATTATCACAATTAATTTTTTCCTGTTTGGCATATTTGTCTCGTCGGTTTACTACAGAATCATCGCGATCAACAAAAATAATTTTCCCAAGCTGAAATTATGATTATTGTTATATACAAAAAAAAACACTTAGATATATTGGTTTACAAAAAATTCAAAATAAAAATAGTTTCCATCATCCAACTTAGCTTCCTCTAGTAGTATGCGAAAAATTTTTTCATTTCAATGTGAAAAATAATGAGCTCAAATCAGATAAAACAAAAAAAATAATACAAAATAAAGGCTTTCACAAAAGGAAAATTTCTGTGAGGTCCAATGTTTCATAATCACTTAGAATACATATAATACCGAATTCCAATGTCTGTATGTATGTAGTAAACCAATTAAAAAAGAAAACACATAAGGATGGGGAATAAATAAACCTTTTCAACTAAAAGTAAAAGCAGTTGTTACAAAAACCGTTTTACATCAAATTTTCTATGGCGATCACACGTCCACAATCACTCCTCGCGTTCCTTTGAACTCTTGTTGGACTTAAACACCAGTGAGAGCCCCATTTCACAAACGATATGCTGACAATGAATCTCGGGAAACGGCAGACTTATATACGGCGCACTTGTCGCTGACTCTGCAATAGGGTGACCGCTTGAGTAGTTTTAACACTTGTTGTATTCATTTTCAGGTAGAATTGTTGTTTGTTGTTAACTGAGATGTATATCGGTTAACTTTGATAGTAATGGTTCAGGTAGCTAACCTTTTATAAGTGTCAGTTACCTCTAATTAGAACTAAAAATCATAAAAAGTGTGGTTGTCGATCATAACATATCGTTGAAGTATGAGAAGAAGAAACAATCAAATATTTTTTTAACTCACGAGTGTATTTATTATTTTAGTATTTAGCATTTTATTTATAAGTATCATCCCTCTATTAATTTATCAATATGGATAATGGGATTCTAGGTCACATCTTAGATGGTACTTTGATATTCAAGAACTTGATGAGTTTCTGTTAATTCAATTGAAGAGCTAGTTCTAGGGGTATTGCAAATGATGTGGTGCAATCTCTTCCTTTTGCTCCTTTTCTACCATACCAGTCCTCTCTTTTTCCAGCCTGTTTGCTATTATGTAACCAATTTCCTACTGTTTTCTTCTACTTATTTTTTTAATTTCCATTTCCATTATCATTTTAACTGTTTTGTCCTCCTTAATCCTCACTATGTGTCCAAACTAACTATTATTGTTCAATTTTTTGGAATTCATTTAGTACTTTCAAGTAATATCTAATTGTTTCTTTCCTTATGTCATAAAGTGTCTTTCTTCAACTATTTTCTTTTTTTTTTTTCTCTATAACGATATATCTCGAAATAAATTGATAAACAAAACTGAGACTTAATTATATTATATTTACCGATGCCATTTCTTCTTGATCTTCTTGATTCCTCATAGTCATTTTACTAGCAGCAGGATTATCAGATAATTCCTGACGAGTACTTTCTTCGTTTTGAGTTGCATCCTTTTCCTTATCATTACTATCAGGATTATTACCTACAACTGAAGGATTATTTTTATCTAAATCATTAACGTTACTACTAAATTCGCATTCGATTTTTGGCATATTATCTTCGTAATCGCTTGGACTAGCACCCGGTACACTGGCAATACAAAGAACGTGTCCCGAACAAACTCCGAAGCTGTTAAGTAGTTCTGCAGGATTGTTGGCGTCGATAATGGTTACCAGACTAGCTGACTGAGTTTGAGAATTATTACTTATCACTTGAGTAGTAGTACAAATCCATACATAAGAGGAAAGTCGCGTTTCCAATAAAGCACCTTCTTTGCCATTATTCAATTCTTGATCAATTAGTTCCATCTCATTCTGTGGTTTCGGAGAAGGTGGTTTGGGTTCTTCTGTGTAAAACACGCTACCCCCTACCTAAAATAATAAGATAAATTAGCCCATTGATGAAGTAAAATTATAAATTAACATTCTTCAATTGTCTTCCTTCTTTGAAATGGAGCACTCTTCATTTTATATCACAAACAGTTATGTAATTTCAATTTAATTTGAATAAATACCCAAAGTTTGTTAAAAAACAGAATTATTTTTTCGTATTGTAAACCATTAATTATTAACTATAAGGAAACCACACTACTAAGTAGAGCAAAAACCAATTATAATGACCCATTGATTTGTAGGGTTCGTAACTATAAAAATATTTATCTAAGCTATGGACAGATACTTTGAATCAAAAATTAAACGATATTAAAGGAAGCCAACCTTCCTAGTATAACATAGTGAGAGTGAGACTTATTTTAGAGCCTAACCTCATTGAAATATTTTATTGAGGTACCGGACCCTAGCTTCGTACCTATTGAATTTAGGGCCTTATACCGACTGAGAAATTAGTTCAGGACGCCAAAATGAGTAATATTTCCAAAATTTAGCAAAATTAATGTCTCTTTGCACGGTAATTTGTGATAAGCTTCAATAATCTGCATAGAATTTCAATATAAAAATTGTACAATCACGTTGTTGTCATTCTAATACAACTTGGTTATCTCAGCAATTTATTATACCATTAACTTACCATCAATCCTCCATCTTTGGTATAACCGCCCATCAAGTTAACACCCGCAGCACACCAAATCCTCATTTCTGGTGTAGTTTCCGCTAATGGACGGCAATATACAGGCACTGGTACCGGTACACCTCCACTACTTTGTCTTCCTTGTGAAGCGGAAGAAGAATTCACTTTACCAGGTAAACTCCATCCGTAAGCTTGTAGTCTACCGTCGTCTTTTTTCACGTGGGCTCTAACTTGTCGATATTGTTCTTTTCTTTCTATCGCTTTTCTCGCCGCCAGTTTATCCACACCTAAAAATATAATAGTTTATTACCCCCAATGATATTTTTAAAGTAGTACTTACATTTCGTATCTACTGTCAATCTATTGCTTTTTTTTATTTATTTATAAGGATAGTCTCCTACATAACCAGATTCGAAATAAATGAAACAATATGCGAAATTTAACATATTTTATTAAATTAACAATCACAAAAAAATGGAAATTTACGATGGACTAGAATATCGAGTCTTTGGTGTTATAAAAACTAATGTTACATCGAGTGATGATCAGTATACTATAAATAATTTTATCTCGGTTTAGTTTCCACTTAAATCTATGAAACTTCATTCCGTTTACACAAGATTAAATAAATATTTGTTATAGAATTTTTCCCGACCTAAGGAATTCACTAGCCTCAAGTTAATATATGGGATGCAATCTACTTCATCTTTAGACCTAGTAAGATCGGATTGTGTATGGATCCAACGCCTTTGTCTGTGTCAGTTCATTTCGAGCCATGAAACAACTTATATAACCCCAAAAATACACGAAAAGAGTGTTAAAGTAACAAAGTTATTGTCGCTTCCACAAAAACTATTCCAGGAAACCGATGGTGAGATTAAATATTCTACTAAAATTTTATGGCGTACTCTAAGAGGTTTTTATTCAAAAAAATAAAAAAAGGGAAATTATAATGCAGTCACAGCTAGATAAAACTATCTAGGTGAAAGTATAATTATTCCTCATGCGGGGTATGAAGAAGAATACCAAAATGACTGTAGCAGCGAAGAATATTTAGGATTCCATCCTGGATTTTGCATCCTAACATAATCGCCAAAAAAAAAATAAGATATCAAGTTCCAGTTATGGAAAAAGTAAAATTGTGCGAATATATTTCATTGTCAATAAATAAAAATTTATAATTTTTCAAAAAACATCCGGTATACGATAAAATTCTCATTCCAATTTATGCCGATTCGCTCACAATTAAAAATGTACCCGTCGAAAACTGGGAAAAGTGTATTCAACAAGTGAAAAAAACAGATTTATATACAGAAATATAAATAGTTGGAAATCGAGAACTTCATGTTATAAAATAATAAATCTGATTAGTATGCTAAACATTCAATTACATACTTTTCAATTTTTCTAAATAGCTAGTATTATTAAGAAAAAGTTATTTTACCAGAATCATTCTTAAAATTAATCGTTCAATATTATTAGTCAAAAATTACCACAAACTTACTACTAATTACCATGATCTACCTGCCCTACATTGTTTTGCAAGAACATAACAATGTTACAACAACCAACCTTGTTCAAAGTATCAAATAAATTAGTAAATTATTAGCATTTAATTTCATTTAATCATATGATTTAAAAGAAACTTATGACCAGGGGTGGTTATAGATCAATAAAAATGTTGTATATTATTTACATTACAACTATTTTTTGTTCCACTGCAATAAAAATTAAATATAAGAATAAAGCATGGAAATTTCACAATATAAATAAATTCCAGTTATACCTGATTAAAATAAATTGAAATGAATCAATATCAAAGCTCGATACATAAAGGTACACAATCCAATATGTACCTTCAACGGATTTCAAAAGAAACAAGTCGTGGGGTAATTCCTCATTATCAATAGACACATATCATCCACCCTATTATCCAGACTTGTTTCTAGAATATGTATTGAGTAGAACAATAACGGAAACGAGAAGTATATTTGCCAAAAAAGGTTTTTTTCTGGCTCGAATCCTTTCTGTGGTACAGGAAAAAATTTCAGGAGAAGACATAATATATCAAAGGATTCTTCTGGTGGAATGGTTCAAAACTGAATCAGCAACAGTTAAGTTAAATACAAAATATCTCAAGATATTAACAACTGTAGGTGAAATTTAACCGTACATTTTTTCAACTTTCAATTTATCTATGATTTGACCACAAACAAACAACATCCCCATAAATATAAAAAAATTGTAACAAAGTTACCAGTCGTGAAGTGAACTCACCATGATTATCATCATAAGCAGTGTTTGCTAATTGAAATATTTCATCTACATATTTATTTTTTCTGAAATTTTTATATTTTTTTTTAAATGGATTCAAAACAAATTAATAAAGTTTCTCTTGTAGAGACAAAAGAATAAAAAAAAATAATATGAAATAACTAAAGACACACCCTATCCAAATGTAAGGGCTAAAAGAAGTATTCCATAGTTTTTCCAGAGAAAATCGATACTGGAAAGCTTTCATTGTTTTTTTTTTATCTTTTTGGGACAATCACACAATTTTTTGAAAAGTATTCAATTTTTTTGTTTCAATTGTGACAAGGATTTTCATAAATGTATGTTTTTTGCTACTTAATGGTTTCATAAAGCAATTTTTTTCTTTAATGACTTGTTAATCTATTCTTCAAATATCGAGATGTCTGTCCTATACGAAACAGGATAATAATTAACGAAATATTCTTTCCGGCACTAAAGTATTCTGGACTGACCCCAGACGTTCACTACCCTTAGGCTTTTGTACAAACTATGAAAGGACATTGTTACAACATTTGTAGGGTCGAGGATGTGACCTAGCCTCCAATTTATCCCGGATACTAGAGTTCATAAAATCTCTCTGGAGGGAGAGCTGTAAATCCATAAATTGAGAATCTGATAGTTGGATGGCTCTATTTTGATATGCACTTGATAAATGATTTTTCAATACATATATCTAGTTGTCAATGTCTGGTTATATTTATTCGATAGCAATATTGAATATTAAAATTCAGCTTACAATCACAATTTGTTGGAAAAAAAATTTGATAATTAATTAATGAATTAATTCAACAATTTCTACAATCTAATACATTCTAGATAATAAATATGGCGTACTAAATAATTACAATCCAGTATATATGAAAATGTTTTCGAAATGACAACCGAAGCAAATTAAAGTTGCCTAGGGTAGGTAGATCACATACTTAAATGTTGGCACTTTATTTTGTCATAGTGTAGGCACTTAAAATTGTAACTAGACTATTTTTCAAATCTATGCAATCTTAATCAAAGAAGCAAAAAATAAAGTCCAATTACCGAATTAATTGAACAACGACAAAAATTTCTTTTATCCCTGTTTATAAACATTAATTCTGGACGAGAATCTAATTGCTATATTGCCCCGAACGTATCGGGGTTAGATATTATTTTTCATTTTAGCTTGCATAGATTTGAAAAATAATTTTCTTATAAATACATTATGCCCAAGTAATATTAATGACTAGAACTGAAGTGATCTATGTAACAAATTAATTAAATATAAATAGTTCCTTATGAATTTTTTTTATAATTTAAAAATAATCCTAATCTAATCCCTTGAAATTATAATATATAAAAAATTATTATGAACTATAGGAAAATATTCTGAATATCCTAAAATCCACAATGAAATCATGAATCAAATTTTTTCAGCATTACGAGGGTTGCTATCTGTAGTTTTTTGTCACAATGTTACATACCTCAACCTCATTTTCGATTATTGTCACTAGAATTTACCAATGAATTTAAGAAATTTCATAGTAATGAAGCCCCATCCTAAAGCAATGTAAAAAACTTCCAAGCTATGCTCAAAGTTATTAAACAAAATCTTCATAACGTGAAATTAGGCATCAACAAGACATTATCATGATCCCACATGACCTCAAAAGAAAGCTTGTATCAACTGGATAAGCTAAAGATCTATTAAAGGCTATGTATATGATATAAATAGGTGACAAATGATAGATCTACGCATGTAACTCAATGGATATAAAGCAGTAATCAACTATGTAGGTCTTTCAATGCAATTGCAACTAAAGCCGTTTGCGAAAGAACCACATCAAGAGAATGGTTGTCTCTTCTGTTGGTATTAACGGTTCAACATCGTAAACTGGTCAATGCTGAATGTTGCATAATCATTTGTTAGAAGTTATTCGAATACTATTTAATGGTAATGCAACACTGCCCAACCAAATGAATCGAGTTAATAGACTACCATATAGAGTCCTGATTTGGTATTTATTGATTCCCTTTTTTTGCATATATAAAAAAAACTGCGTGGTCAACCAGCTACAAGAGTAGAAGAAACGTTAGAAACGGATATTTTGGAATGGAAAAGGTCTATCTAAAATTGAAGTATATTCTGAAAAACAATAAAACGAGTTTCGATTATAAATACTTTGTTTTTTCTTTGCTGGACCAGAAATAGTAATAGGTTTAATTTTATTTTAGACGATATCGAAAACGGTTCACCATCAATTGAAAATGAATAAGTTTTTTTCACTTTTTACAAGCTTTTACCTCCTGATAACAATACAACAGTTTATGATTAACAATAAACATTAAAAACCTTTGCTTTCTAATACTTCTAGGTCAGCATTTAGCAATTTTCAAAAAATGTCACTTGATTGGTTCTAGTTTTCCAAAAAAAAAAAGTTTCCTATTATTTTGAATAGATTTCAGTCCTGATGAAATTATTTAAATTGTCATCGATAGTAAGATAACTTCTTCAAGTATTTTCTATGGAAAAACCATAAATTTTTGAATGGATTATAAATTTATTCTGACATCTTTTCAATTTTCTCAATACATTTTCAAATGTCTAGATCTTTGGTATTAAAAAAATATATAACCAGCCTGGGCCCAAGAAATTGAACAAACGCGTAAAATTTGGAAAAAATATGAGAAAACTGCTCAATTTAATATTTAACAAGGACAAAAAAAATATTGGCATTATAAATTGTGCTGCACAATCATTTAATACAGTTTTAGTAAATAATATTACTATCTCAATAAAGTCTCCTATGGCTTTTATTATTACTTTTAAAATTCATTATATACTATTGAAATGGGTAAATAACCTGCAACAAATTAGTTTCGGTCATCAATCAAGAGAAATGTTTCAATTTCAAATTTAAAGATACGTTAAACTGCACTCATCAACCAAAAAAATAGAACAAACTAGAAAAAATAGTATGATACATAATTGCAGAAATACTCGACAGACATGATACGAAAAGTCAATGCTAATAGGATGGTCTGAAAGAAAAGATACTAGAGCTAACAACACCAAAAAAAGTTCAAAAAAACACGAGTAAATAAACATATAACCAAAAAAGGAAAAAAGGATGAAATGTGGCAACCAAATGATAAGAGAAGCAAAACAAATACGAAAAAATTAAATTCAAAAACGAACCTTAGAAGAAATAAGGAAAATATTTAAAGAAATAATGACATAAAGCTGAGGAAATATGTTATTAGAGAGAAAAATTAATAATATAAAAACGAAAATGTGGACCGAGGAACGTTTTTAAAAGAAAACAAAACAGCATGGAAAGAATAATTCCAAAAACAAATATATTAGGAACATAGAAACAACAAAAAATAAAAAGAATAGTTGGATAGAATTTGAAAAAAGAAAATCAGAAATACAAGATGAGTAATAGAGAATGTTGTACAAATATAAAGAAGCAACCACTAATCACCTTGAGATACTACTATGTAAACAAATTGCTTACAAGAATTAGAAAGGAATGTACACAGTAAGAAGAACGATAAGAAATAATAAGAGAAGTAAATGAAGTTATACAACATATCGAAAATGAAAAAGCAACCAGAGAGAGAGAGAGAGAGAGAGAGAGAGAAACAATCATAGAATCATTGAAGAAATAGAAGATACCGATGAAATGGAAAATTATACTAATAGTACGTACATGAATTAGAATAAGTAGATAAATAAGAATAAAGAAGAGACAAAAGTAAATGCAATAGAAAAAAAAAATAATAATAAATTATATATAAGGATATAACAAAACAAGTAGTGCTGAAGGGATGTTCTATAAGAATAAAATGATAAATTAATGGGAACAATATTAAAAAACGAAGGGGGAAACTAAGAAATAAATGAATAGAACAAATAAAAGTAACTGAGGAAGAAAAGTGAAAAATAGCGAAAGTTTCCAACAGCTGAAAATAGTTTTTCCAGGTTATTAAGAGTACAGATTTACTAAAAACATAAACAAACATTTTTACTATTTGAACGAACATTTCTGGTAATTTAGGACCACACTTGATTTAACTTTTTGCATTAACAGCTTGGAAGTTATTTCTTCATCTCTAATATAATAAACATAAATTATGATGTGAGTCAAAATAATATAATCAGTGACATTGGAAGTGCTATACACAAAAACAAACTCAAAAATACCACCAAGCATCAAGAAAGTCGCTTAGGGCCACCAGAATTGTGAAACTGTTGTGCTATTTCAAATTACTGTCTTGTGGATAGATTTATCTATAACTACTACGATTAATGCTTTTGGTACAGCACCGGACTTATGTTTTTGGAGGTTAGGTTTATTGCAACTACCACTTATCTTTATCCAAGGCATTATGACAACAGGTTGTTAAGTTAATGATGTTCTACAAATAAATCTACTACCTTACCTAAATAGACGTCCATAAGTCCCAATCTAACATGTGTGGGATATAATAAGGAGAAAAATGTCCCAATTATTCTGTCTCTAGTGAGTTAATCTAGTTGATGAAATCAAGGTCGATACATTATTCCTTGTGGGCGTAACCCTTCAAATTTCACTGAATATATTTTAGTATGCACCATATTCATAATTAATCAATGATGTAAAGAGGTCTGCAGATCTTGAAATATTTATAAATAATCAACAGAAAAGTTGTATAAATAATAAAAAATCTCGTTTTGTTTTTTCGAACCTACATAACAGAGTTACCTCAAAACTATGTAATCTTATCACAGACAAAAATTGACAGCAGGTACAAATCATTAAGGTAGAAATTTAATCATAATTCCGTACCAATTTCGGTTTCCAAATCGTGGCGAGGAATACGAGGTAAAGCTTTAATACCTGGTGTTACTTGATTCGACACCGTTTGGTACCTCAATTGAGGAATCATCATCGGTCTTTGAACTCTATCGTTTCCGGAAAATAGATTACTAAAAAATTTCCAAATACTTTTATTACTGTTTTTCTCGAATGGCGCATCATTTTTTGATGCTCTCAACATTTCACTCCAACGAACCGCTTCTTGAAGTTCCATAAAACGTTCCTAAAATTAAATATGAACAGAACTATTCAAGCATTTTTCTTAAATAACAGACAAATGATAGTTTAAATGTTTCAATGCAAACTATTACACTTTGCTTTAAAAAACGACAATTTCCAATGGCAGACTATAATTTGCTATCGAAAATGGCAGTTTGCAAAGGCAGACTATAGTTTTTTATCAAAAAAAGAACAATTTTCAAAGGCAAACTGAAGTTTGTTATCAAAAGTTTCCATTGGCAGACTAAAATTTGTTATTAAAAAAAAATATTTTTCAAAGGCAGATTAAAGTTTCTTATAAAAAAAGTACAATGTTCATTGACAGAATAAAGTTTGTTATTACAAAACAATATTTTTAAAAGGCAGACTTACGTTTCTAATCAAAAAAGACAGTTTTCATTGGCAGACTAAAGTTTGTAATAACAAAAAAATCTTTTTAAAAGGCAGACTGAAGTTTGTTATTACAAAGAAATCTTTTTCAAAGGCAGACTGAAGTTTGTTACAACAAAGTTAGTTTTCATCGGCAGTCTAGATTTTGTTATTACAAAAAAAAAATATTTCTTAAAGGTAAACTATTGTTTGTTACTAAAAAAGATAATTTACAAACGCAGACTATAGTTTGTTATCACAAAAAAGCAATTCCCATAAGGCAGACTATAATTTGCAATCAAAAAGACAGTTTTCATCGGCAGACTATAGTTTGTTAGAAAAAAGAAGAGTTTTCAAAGGCAGACTGAAGTTTATTACAGAAAAAAATTTTTCAAAAGAAAATTTTCATTGGCTTTTCATTGGCTGACTAAAGTTTGTTATCAAAAAAGATAGTTTTTATTGCCAAACCGAAGTTTGTTATCAAAAAACACAGTTTACATTGGCAGAATAGAGTTTGTTGTTACAAAAAAATATGTTTTAAAGGCAGACTGAAGTTTGTTATCAAAAAAGATAGTTTCGAAAGGCACACTACAGTTTGCTATTAAAAAAGGATTTTTCCATTACTATAGTTATAAAAAAAAACATTTCGTTGGTTTGTTGTTATAATGTTTATAATAATTAGGAAATAACTTTGAGATGAGCAATTCCTTTCACAATAACTCTATTACTAACCTTATATTGATTACGTTCCATGAGAACTCTGGCCATTTCAACTCTCGTAAACCTTTTTCTTTGAGCCATTGGTATGTCAGCTTCGTCATCGGCCTCTTGTTTCGCTTCGTTTGCTTCTTTAACTTTTCTCAATTCATCTTCCAAATCACTTATTCTCTCTTTAAGCTTCGTTCTGGAAACATTCAATGATAAAATTTCTTCTCGTAACATATCGATTTCACCAGTTAATTCATCCACCTTCACAATTAAATCGTCTTTTACTACGTTCAAGGCATTCCTAAAAGAAAACAATCATTATATATAATGAATACTGTATAGCTAGCTACTTGTTACCTTTCAATAGTCATATTTCTGCTTTAAATAAGGAAACAGGGATTTTTTCGGGAAAGGAAACAGGGAACTGGAAGAAATTGCAAGAAAATATAGATAAACATCATCTTTTATTCTGAAATTCTAACAAACAAAAATAGTTTCATCTAAGTAATAATTAAATTTGAATAAGATTTGGCATGTACTCGTTTGATGTTCATTTGTATATAATTTTTTAGTAGCAAGCGGTTTATTTATAGTATTTCTTCTTAATAATTTCTAGAACTTCTTAGAATTTTATTTGGGTATATAAATGATTTGTGTAAGGGCAGTTAGTTAATTTTTAAATAAATAGTCGTAGTGAAAATAACGAATTAGTGAAAGCAATCGCAGAAATTATTTAAATGATATTTATGAGTAAATTTGTCGTTATAGCGACCGTTTTGGAATTGTCATCGATCATCTTCAAAAGAAATAAAAAATAACAGGAAAATATTACTCATTACGCTCGATAAGGTAAAGGGAGAAATTACAAAAGAAAACGAACAAATTTAAAGAAAAAAAAGTACTTTTCCATCAGGACAACGAATTTTCTCATACTTCGATTACTCCCATGGCTAAAATAAACATAAATGCATATTTTGAGGAAAGAGATGGGAACTATTGTTTAGAAGGGTTAAAGGGTTGTTTCTTTGCTAGGTCGAAAACTATTCCCCTCGTATATTGGGTTCAGAAACTTAAGGGGTGGGTCAGGCATGTTTATTATGACTAGCATTGTAATAGTGAAAATACGACTCGTAGAGAATATGAAAATATTTAATTAAAAAGAAAAAGTGTCTCCGAACAGGGTTAAAAATTTTAGCAAAAAAATATTTGAAAGTTATAAAGTGATTCAAAAATACTTACTTAGTTGCTAATAGCTCGTTATTTTCCATTATTAAATTCTCAACTTCTTTCCCCATACCTATAATTGGAGGTAAAATCAATTATTTTTTCAAATAATTTAGAATAAATATTGCAAATGCTATTTAATGTTTTTAATAACAGAAATCAAAGTTTACAAAACGTTTCAAATATTGCAAATGCTATTTAATGTTTTTAATAACAGAAATCAAAGTTTACAAAACGTTTCAATAGAATTTTTCTAAATCCCCTGTCTCTTTTATATACCTACCAATCTGATTTTTACCCATACCCAAGAAAAGATACCAAAATTTACAGAAAAAAAAGAACAGCCACAGTTTCAACAGACAAAGCAAAGCATAAGAGAAAGAAAATAAATCCATGGAGAAAACAACATTGATAGAAAAAAAGAGGGTTTCTAAAAAAGTATTCCAATCAAATAAGGGAAGTAATGATGATGATTTTTCTAGTATAATTTGTTTACAATAGATCCAATGTCAAGTTTGCAGGGCTCATACAAAATTTGTACCTATCAAGTGCAACAGTGACAAAGACACATAAGTCTCAAGATCTTAGTAATATTTTTTTTTTCTAATTTTGAATAGAAATACTAAATCGAATCCTAAAGTTAAGCTTAAGACATATTGATGTTTTGATTCTATTTTTAGTTCAATTACTTAAAATTTTGTTGTTATACACCCGAAAAAATATTGAATGTCGAATACAAATTTTATTTCATGTTTAGCTAACATTGAACCCGTGGTATCACTAGAGGGTTTCACTAGACTTTCTGAGTGCTCAATCTAGAAATAAATTTCAATGGTTCATATACAGCTGTAGAACAAATGATTAAGAGTTATCGTTGAAGAGTTACAACTGTTCAAATTAAAAATTGCTCAACTAGCCCCTTCCTACCCCAATTGATAAAATAAATGTTTCAAAAAATGTGTGGGATACATCATTTATCACAATCGAAATGAATTAACGAAGAAGAAAAAAGACTCCAAATATGAGTAAGAAACTAGAGACAATGAGAACAATCGAAAGGAAAATTAAAAACTCTACATGACAGAATTTTGAATGAAAATGTTAAAGGACAATACAAGACACAGGAAGGTGGGTGAGACAGAGACGAAAATTCTGGAACAAACTTATAAAAATAATGAAAGGCAGGTAGACTTGTTAAGAACACAAAAATTAACAACCAGAAAGAAGAAAACCATAGCGAGAATGCTTCCGTCTTCCAGGGCGTTAGCCTATTAATATGTTAGAAAGCAGAAGAAGCGTTCTTTGCCTACAGACCATATCTAATTATGAAAGATCTTACGTTGCGTATAAAAAAGGTAATCATTTTTTAATTATATCATTATTTTTGCCAGTGCAGTTTAAAAAAACATACTCACCATAAAAGTTATCGTTGACTGTCCAAGGCAAGATTAAATGAAACAAAAAAGCGTTAGGTTTAAACAAGCATTAGTAGGTTATCTTGAAAAACACTAAAATTTACTACTTTCAATCTCATACTATTAAACTTTACTTTGCATAAATCACAAACTGAGTATTAGCATGTCCTGTAAACTCGTTCAATATGTTAAAATAAAAATTTAATTTAAGGATACTCGTTATAAATTTAAAATAAACTACAGAACTATAAGGCCGACCGCCCACGATGCAATGTTTTGAAATAAAGGTTGCAAACCTGTTGATATTACAATGGTTTGGCAGTTTCAGTTGTTTCATTTGATTATTTTATTTTCTTCAATTTGAATGATAAAGAACTGAACCTCATATATGTGGGAGAAGTGGAAAAACAGTGCTCGCCATACAACTGTCTTAGCTCAGCATTTCTCCAGATCCTGCACACACCATTTTCGAAAACAAGGTCATAAATCTTTTGTACGATCTTAGGGTCCCAGAAGTTCAGTCATCAAATCCCAAAGATATTTGAATTGGTGGCACACAGTGAAGCGATTTTCTCCTTGAGGTTCTCATGTACATGGTTCATCGATTTTGCTTCAGCTACTGGCTCGAACTTCGCAACCGCTCCTGAAAGAGCTGAAGTGTCAACAAAAGCTGCATAGGCGATATGCTATGTGAGCCTATTGCAAATAGTTCGTCCGGTATTCACCTTTCAGTGAGAAATTGAATAGTGCTCTCGCTCTAGTCTCCCTGACGCAAACCTGTGTTCACAGTAGGAACTGTGCCTAGAGACCCCTTCACTCTGCCAGAGGCGTTTTCATTGTCAGTAACCATACGCGCCAGCTTATTCGGGACGCCAAACCCCTCCGGGTCCTCAGCTTACTGTCGTACGCCTGGCGGAGGTCAATGAAGGATTTAAGTAGTAGGAAATTAAATAAAACTGTTGATAACGAATCGTCCTGTTTTAAGCCTTTTTTTGTTTGTAATTTTTCGAATAAGCTTCCTTCTATAGCTACTATATTTTCGATTTCACATCTATTAATTCATTTATAATACAATTTTCAGATGTGAATAGTATGAAAATATATTTTATAAACAGGGTTTTGTTATAGCTGCTTTTAAAAATGATTAATACCAAAACAAGTTAGACTGTCATCAAGCATTCTTATAAAAGAAAAGTTAGAGCTTTAAAGTATATAAGAGTAATATTTAGATATTGAAAATTATTACCTGAAGACGCATATTCTCCTGGATGGACCCATCCGCCTTGAAATTACATAAATATTTGTAAATACAAAGATACAACAGATATAATATTTAAGCTAATGTATTAGTCAGCAATTAACTGAGTCATCAACCTGCATATATTGAGACATAAGAGACTACATAACCTTAAAATGCCTCTTCAGCAGTTCAAAAAATCTACATCTGATAACATAGGCAAAATCATTAAATAAAAAACAAAGTTATTATTCTCCTAAACAGAAACCAGATAAATAGTACTGCACGGTTAATGATTTTACAATGGAAGAGCAGACAGCTCGAGACAACTTGTTCACTAACTGAGGTCCTTTTTCAATTTTTATCTTTACTACGCAATCGAAATTTTCAGCGTTTTCCCCATTTCATCCTGTTTAACATCTACTTCCTAATTAAGAAATTTCATTAATTTCCTAATAAAGGGTCAACCACTTAAAGGTAGTTACAGGAATATCCCAAAAGCCGAAGTCAGTTTGAACAATCTCCCAAAAGCCGAAAAAAAATGAATTTATTCTCTGGTACCAACGTCACAATAAAAGGTCAGCATCTTACAGTCAACTTTAAAGATACTACAGGAAAACAGATTTTGGAATTTTCATGTTGAATCAGGTATAGGAGAGAAAATAATTCCTTATCTGTAAAATATTGTGTTGTATTGAATAATTAATTACCTGTAATATCTCCGGAGTCATCATCTGCATCAACGTCCTAAAAACGAGTATTGAATAAATATTGTTTCAGTTATTAAATTATTAAATAATCATGTTGCTTTTTCTTTTGCATCTCAGAGTTAGTTTTTCATTTATAATAAATCAACAAAAATAATACTGGGGATATATATAGAAACAACAAGAAAAACTTTAATAAAGTGGGTAAAATAAAGATAATAAAAATGAACTAAAAACGGTAGAGATTAATGAAGAACAAAATAAAATATAATTTCATAGTGGCACTGTAAGAAATACAATGAAAAAAACAAGGAATTATAGAAGAAAAAAAAGAATTCCCCTTGTACTACTACTTAGGATAATTTCAAGAATTAAACATTGTAATAACCCAATTCACAACCAAATACCCTTCTGAACCAAAATTCAACCCAATGATGTCTGAAAGCATTAACCAAGAAATTTGCTCAATAATAAAGGATCCAAACATTTGCGCAAGATCTTATCACTCACAACAAATAATTGACAAATATTACTTTGAATTGAATCTATAAAATACCTTTCTAACTACAGAAACACTTTGTATCTCATTTTAACACACATAATTTTGGAGGGCAATGGGCAAAAGAGCCCCAATTGACAATATTCATCATAACTTACATGATAACTCAACTCTTGATACAATGTATTGCCGCTCCTTTGCTCCCTTTTAGTATTTATTCGACTATTGTTATTTTGCATTGGTTGTTGCGGTGTAACGGGTGATGTAATTACAGATTTATTTTCTAGATTTATGGTATCAGTCGCCTGACCTCTCTCAACTTTAAGAACCCCATCTCTAACATTGTCCAGTTCACTATGTAAGCTAAAAAACAAAAACATTTGATCACCATATAAAGATCCATAGCACATGCTGCTAAATGTAATCAATAGATATCAAAGGATTATACATAAGCTTAGTGCACAATTTTAGGGATTGAATACATCTTTATGTTAAGTTATACATATAGAAATTATGGATACACTATGCAAGAAATAATTAAAATATCCTCAAAAGACAATTAGAGAAGTAGTAATCCCAAGTCATCAGAGGTAATTTGTCTATTTCAATACACAACACTAGAGTCACCATCATGTAAATATCACAGGCTAGAATAAACTCAATGAATGACCAAATGTTTGAAGATATATATATTACCTAGGTGAAGAATGAGCACTACTTATAGGAGAAGATGGTACACTATCGACTATTTCAGCATTTGCAAGTGATTCAAAACCAAAAGATATTGGTCCTGAACTTCTTCCAACATTTAAACGATTTGAATTCAATCGTCCTGGATCAGTCCTTTCATTGGCTAATTGCTGACTAGAATGTAACAATTTGGTTCTTTCCATATAATCTACGTGTGTTTTAAACAACTCTGTATATCTTTCATGTAACTTTGCATATTCTTTTTTCAATTCAGTTTCTCTTTCTTCTAAGCGACCTGCATGCTCCATAGAATTTTTGTGTTTTAATTCCAGCATTCTAACAATACTTTCGAGAGCTTCTAAGCGTGTCGTCATCTCCTTGCGTTCTCCTAAAAATTAGGAAATAGTCCATTAAACATCATTAAATATAATTTGATATTTAATCGTTGATATAGAATATAATTTGAATAGAAAATTCTATTGTTGAGGAATTATGAAAAATTGATTTGAACTAGAAAAGTTGTTTATAATACCTTCTGCTGCATCTTCATATTCTAATAATTTTTGTTCAGATGTCTTTCTCGCGCCTTTTTCTCGTTCATATTGAGTTACTAGTTGTTCATTATCTTCTCGAAGTAACTCTAGTTCAACATCATGTTCCTACAAAAACCAAATTATAAAATTTTTTGTTCTAAGGAGAATATGCATGTCCCATATGAGGTTGATCCAAACATGAAAAAAATTACCAAGGCACTAAACAACACTTGTAAAGCAGCCACCATCTATATGTAACCCATTCCCCTACCTTTACTTCTACTACTACTATATTAGATAGTAGCTTTTGAATTATGGAGACTCTGTACAAGAAGTTTGAACAGACTTTTAACAATAAACATCTATCACATCCACTTGAGAAACTAAACAAGGTAGTTGAGTGAAATCCAGAAGATTTCTCATGATGTTAACATAGAACCACAACTAAATTGTGAAATCCAATCTGTTTTAGTGCAATAGTAAATAACATAATGGTTCTCATTTGGAATATTTGAAGGTAAAGAAATGTAAAAGGAAAGATACTGATTTTGAAAATACATTAATAGCAGCAATGGTTTATATATATTTTTGAGTATTTTGTCTACAAATTGTTCAAAAGAAAGAACTTTTTATAATTTGAAAAGAGTAAAAACCTATTTACATGCAAGTATGGGTCTAATGAAATAAAGTTACTTTAAATTTTGAATAAAAATATTGTTCAAAATTAATAAAATGTATTTTAACATTAAGAACGGCGCGATGAATAAGGTTAAGGGCTGCATCAAGCCTAAATCCATCACTAAGTAGTATCTATATTTATACTATTTATTTGTTTACTGTAAATCCACCAGTAATGTTTATTAGGAAAGTTTTTAAACATTTGTGATAATATGAAAAAAAAATTTTATAATTTTTTTACAATTAATTTCAATCCAGTACCTAATCATGTATGATTTCACAATTACTTTTGATAACACCAACAATAGTTATATCGAATTTTACAACCAATTTAAAAGCAAATTGTTTTTTTACATTTGATTCTCGATAGTGTTAAAAGTATATTTCATGCAAATATTATGAAAGTCTTTAATTCACAACAATAATAATATAATGTAAATATTATGCTATGTTGAGTATAAATCTCAAACAGCTTCATAAAAAATAGATACGTGAATTAATGGATAGTAAACTTATTTCTGTATTACTATTAAACAATGTTAAATATTTTTTTCTTATGAAATAATTGAATCCTAATAGATGAAGAAATATAATTCATTTACCTGATTTTGTTGATAAGCTGCATCTAAACATTCCAAAACATTAACTAGCAGGGGCATTAATGTTTTAACCACATCCTCATCATATCTTGCTATCATTCTTTCAAACTCCTGGTATATACTACCTGCCAATGACTGTACTTTTTCAGACATAACTACGTGGGAATCTTCATGAGTTCCATACACTGTCTCGCCTCCGAGAACTAGGCTGCCCCCCGAATCTTCTAAATTCATTGTTTGGCTAATTAAGCACTATGAAGAAATTCAATTTTGATTATATTCACTAGATATTCCACTATTATTCATATTATATGAAAAATTCTTTCCATTAACTGGAAATTAAACATAATTTTCTTACTCTCAAGAGAATGTTTTGCTAAGAATACTTTCTTTTCGACCCTCTGATTTTGACAATTCCGTCACAGACTTATCACATCATCTTTTCTCTGAATTATGCGCAAGAATGCGCTGTTGCCAAAATTATACAAGGTGATCAGGATCAGGATCACTTGGCACAGAGCTTTAGAACTTGTCTGGTTGTCATTTATCTACATTTTACCAACTATATTTCCACTCAAAACGAACAAAATTATGTCATACAAGGGGTAAACCGAAACCCGTTCCTGTCGTTCGGAAACTGTATGAAATAACCGTTTCAAAATATTTTGATAAAGACCAAAATGAGTCTAATAAGTCAATTTTTAACCTGTTTTTTGAAACTAATTTTTTATCAAAAATGACCTAAAATCAAGAAAAAAACAAATCTGTTTTATACAAAATGTTAATTTCTTTATTTGATTTTCCAATTGGCGCCTAAAGAATTTTCAGAAGACACAACCTCGTAAAAACACGGCTATTAAATTAATCTAGTTGGCAGCACTGATTGGTACAATTGAATTACATGTCTGTAAACTAAGACTTTTAGTATTTTTTGTCTTCACTTTTTTCGCTGCGACGAAAGGAAACTGAAGTTTGAAGTTCATACTTGTACAACTTTTAAAGGTCAGCTGTTACTTTGTGCCCACTCGCTTATTATAGCTAGGTGCATATTTGTCATCAAAAACATCCAACTAAAGTGTGTATATCTTTGTTCGTCACACACAGATAATTTATAGGAATGGAGAAAAATAAGATGGTGGATAATTGCAATGCCCAGAAACAGAACTAGACAAACTGAAGTGAGCCGAATATTGTAATCACACACCTCATATTCGAACTTTGTCTCACTTCAAGTCGTGATTCAGGTACAAAAACCTACAATAATTGGAAATTGGCCAGGCGAAACGGAAGTTGCACGGAGCGTAATGACACTAAAACTTTTCAACTTCGTGAGTAGTGTAGTAGGTATTTTATACATAAGAAACTTTCGGTGGATTTTTGCTACAGCTACCGTTTTATTCACGTTACTGGCGGTCTGAGGGTAGTTAAAACTTCAGTTTAACTTTTTGTCCACTGAATGCGACCAGTGCAATCAATCACATGGGCGTGCAATACTTCAAATTCACGTTTCAAATTGTCTTTTTAAGATCTGTGCGTCGAGCACTGTTGCATTTTCCCCTTTGCCCCTCGAACACAAGATAAATATTTGAGTTCAATGAGCTTCAAAATTGTTCTTTAAACACAAACTGTAGAATTCACATTCAGTTTTTGACAAATAAAACATAGCCAACTAAGAATTAATTTTTGTTCACCCCGTATAGGATTCGATGAATAATAATAAATAATTTTCCAGAATTTTTACCACTATTGAAATGCTTTGGATGCAACAGATCTTCATTTGTGAATTGCTTTTGCATAATACAGGATATTGAAATTTATATGGAAAAACGGTTACAACTTTTTGAACACCCCATGCATCACAACCCTTATTACTGTAATGCAGAAGTCCAGCTGATTGTAAATATGCAATAAAATATAGGATGTTTCATTAAAAAAAATGTAACTCTAATTCTGGAACACACACAAATTTTCAAATTGTTATATCAAAGGATAAAGGAAAGAATGAACTAATCATCACCCTATATATAGATATAATGGTATTTTTCATTGATAAAAACACAAATTTCTCAGTTATGTTAATATTGTATTGACAGTGAGATATAGTGAACAGTAGATACAAATTAAAAAACATTTCACAAAAATATAAATAAATAAAAAAAATAGCGGAATTTAATCAAGTTTTATATAATTCAAAATTCATTTTCATTCTTAATGAAATTATTTTTGAAGTGATTAAACTTATCAATTAGTTTTTCTACAGAAAATTCTCCGTGGACTGCATTATCTCTGGTGCGAACATTAACTGTGTTACCGGCCTTTTCTTTTTCCCCAACAACCAAAATGAAATTGAATTGTGCCAACTGTGCATTTCTTATTTTCTTATTCATTGTATCGCCTGGATCAGTATCAACTTCTGCCATAAATCCTGGAAAATAATGAAAATACACTTACCTTTATCAAGAAGATATTATTTGCAAATATCAACAAGAAAAACTCAAAGAACAGCAAAGAAATTACAAAAGAAAATTTAGATTGTTTGGGGAGTCGCAGCTAACGATAAAAAACAAAATTCTAATAATCAATACCATCCTGGCCCCTTTATGGACATATGGAATTGACCTCTCTAATCATTTCAATTCGAAACTTTGCATATGCTGCTCAACACTCCCTGGTATATTTTAGATCTAACCATTCACCATGATTTGATTATACCATCCATTAACAATTTATCAGAATCAACACACAAAAAAATATAAACACCACTGTGCAAACAACGGCAACCAACTAATCAACACTCTGTTCAACCCCCCACTGTAAGTAAGAAGACTAAAAAGACTAACTGCCACAAGACACTCACCTGAATCTTACCATTTACTTATACAATTAATCAATATAAGTAGATTGTGAATTTGTACATAAAGAAAAAAATGTTGAAACAACAATTATATGATCATACCTGCATCGAACAACTTCTTTCTAACTTCTTCCGCATAATCATCATAGTTAGGACCAACTGGAATAACCATAACTTGTCTTGGTGATAACCAAAACGGCCATTTACCAGCATAAGACTCTGTAAGAACTGCTATACACCTTTCAACTGAACCCAAAATTGCTCTATGAATCATCACTGGTCTTTTCTTTTCTCCACTATCACTTATATATGATAAATTGAATCTAATAGGTAACTGAAAATCTAACTGAATAGTTGCACACTGATGGGACCTTTTCAAAGCATCCTTAATAAGAATATCAATTTTAGGGCCATAGAATGCCCCATCACCGGGATTGATTTTCCATGGTTGTCCAAATAGATCTAAACTATCCTTCAAAGCTTTTTCAGCAGAGTCCCATAAATTTGATTCGCCAATAAATTTGTCAGGTCTTGTAGACAAACTGAGCTCAAAACTAAATCCAAAAGCTGTATATACGTAGTTCATAAATTGTAAACAACTATGTATTTCATCTATAATATGTTCTGGGGTACAAAATATATGAGCGTCATCTTGTTGGAATCTTCTTACTCTTGTGAGTCCTGTAAGAGCTCCGGAAAGTTCGTTTCTATGAAGTACTCCAAAATCAGCTAAGCGCAATGGTAATTCCCTCCACGACCTTACACGGTTATCAAACATCAAACAATGACCGGGGCAGTTCATGGGTTTTAATGCAAACTTTTCTTTTTCTATATCAAATGCAAACATATTTTCAGCATAGTGTGTATAATGCCCTGAAGTTTGCCACAATTTTACATTGTATATATTTGGAGAAATAACTTCCTCAAAGCCCCGTTTCCTATATTGATCTCTTAGGAAGTTTATCAAAGTATTGTAAATATGAGCACCTCTAGGTTGGAAAAAACATGAACCTGGCGATAATTCATGGAAAAAGAATAATTCTTGTTCTTTACCAATTTTTCTGTGATCTCTTTTAGCGGCTTCTTCTTGCAATTGTTCCCATTCTTTTAGTTTTTTGGGATCTGGAAAACTAATACCATAAACCCTTTGTAATGTTTCAGCGTCAGCTTTTCCCTCCCAATAAGTTGAAGAGTTCTTAGTTACTTTTAATGCTTTTATTTTGCCAGTGTGTCTGACATGTGGACCTCTGCAAAGATCAATGAGAGGCCCACATCTGTAAACCGTAGTTGTTGGAGTAGTTACTTTTTCATTAAGTATACGTATCTTGAATTCATTGTATTTAAACATTTCCAGCAAATCTTCTTTTTTCATTTCAAGTCGTTCAAATGGTTGTTTTTCTTTAACAATACTTTTCATTGTATTGTCTAATACGGGAAAATCAGTTTGAGATATTCCCTTATTGTCTAAAAACATATCGTAATAAAATCCTGATTCTATAGGAGGTCCATAACAAAGACAGCCCCCATATAATCGTTCAAGAGCTTCTCCAAGTATGTGTGCTGAAGAATGCCAGAATACAGCCTGTGCTTCCTCATCATCAAATTTTAGCAATTTCAAATTACAATCACTTTCTAGTGGTCGATCTAAATCCCATAAGACGTCATTTACTTTAGAAATAACTGTATTATCTGCCAAACCTTGACTAATTCCTTTGGCTATATCGTATGGAGTAGTTTTCCAACTTATCCCTTCGATGACTTTACCATCTGGTAAAGTAACTTTAATAGGCAGCTCAGGTTTTTTAGCTAATTCAGCATCATATTCCGCCTTCACCTTATTCCATATTGCTAACCTATCGGCGATATAATCCGGTTGCGGGTTCAATTCCTTTACCAGATTTGTATCTCCTCCACTTTGAGCTGGTTGCTTTGCTTTTTTTTGCTTAGATTTTTCTTTATTTTCACTCATGTTTTTTCACAATTATTCAAAAACTTCTCACCACTCACTTATTGCAAATAGGTTATATGTGCTCATGAAATATAAAATTTCATCATCACAGTATAGATTCCTCCTCGATTCTTGTTCCACGTTAAGAGTGACATTTGACAATGAACGTAAGGTGTTTTCGGGATTATCCGATCATGATCTGAATGATCGAAAAAGCTTTTGTATGATCGGATTAACTCGATCATGATGAACTCTCATAAAGTAATCCGGATCACCTTCACTGTTCGGAATCTGATCGAAGTAATCATAACCAGAATAATGAGTTATATTTGTTTTTATTTTAATTATTTGAATTTACTTATTTGATTAATTATCACAGAATTAATTCTGTGGAGTTACTGTGAGGAAGCATCATTGATAGGTCACTAGGGCTTCTGTATTTATTTGTTTTCCAATATAAAAATAGTTTATTGGTATTAAAATTTGATGCACAATCTGCCAATAGAACAGTGACAATGACCAGTTTTCAATTGTTTTGTTAATAGTGAAGTATTTATTGCATTGCCGTAGTTATCTCGAGTGAACTTTTACTCTAATTATCGGCCTGAGCAGTCCTACTCATTTTGTTATATTGTCATTGTGAGGTTAAGTATAACTATATATTTATTGCGAAATCGAAAGGTCATTATAAAACTAAGTAGACTTCACCAACACTCACAATTACACTGTCTGAGGCGAGTTTCGATAACCAATTGATCGTCTTCAGAGACTGAAGGTAAACTCAAACTTCCATACTAATAAGTTAAGTGGACTATGAGGAATAGATCTTTTTTCGTTCGAAAGTTTATAAAGCTTGAAAGTATCGATTTCTAAGTATTTACTTAAGTAGGCGGAAACAGACGCTTGTAAAAATCAAACTTGTGTAAATTTCGACCTTTGGGACCCTAAAGAAGTTTTTCAATGTTACAGCATAATCTAAAATGAGTATGCAACAATTTTTTTCATTTTCAAGCGATTTTATACTCAAGACAAGATAAGAGGGTCTCAAGGTTGTGCAGATTGCTGGTAAAGTCTCAGTTAAGTCTCTTATTGTGAGACTGAGAAGGAAGGTACATTGAAGTGAATTATGAGGGGAGAATAATCTGAGTTTTGGTATAAATGGCAAGCAACTATTATTTAATATTCTAGATCCGAAATTGAAATAGTATTAATTGGAGATTAGGGTAATTTCAATAAAAAAAATCAACTTTCTCGAAATATATTTTATTTTATAGCAAACTCAGTTTTTAAGTTGTTAAATTTATTTATTAAAACATTCAATGTATATTCTCTGCAAACATTATTATCCCTAGATCTCACATTAACAGTTCTATCACTTTTTTCTTTTTCTCCTACTATTAGAATAAAATTGAACTGTGCAAGTTGAGCATTCCTAATTTTTTTATTAAGAGTATTACTAAAATCATTTTCTAATTCAATCATGAACCCAGCATTGTGAAGTTTTTGTTTAACTTCTATGGCATATTCGTTACAGGTAGATCTGATTGGAATTATCATAGCTTGTCTCGGTGATAACCAGAACGGCCATTTTCCCCTGTAGGACTCAGTCAAAACAGCTATAAACCTTTCGACTGAACCTAATATTGCTCGATGAATCATTACTGGTTTCTTTTTCTCTCCGTGATCGTTTACATAAGATAGATTAAATCTGATAGGTAATTGAAAGTCTAACTGGATAGTCGCACATTGATGAGGCCTACCAAGTGCATCTTTGATGGTTATATCTATTTTAGGTCCATAAAAAGCTCCGTCCTGTTGATTTAATGTCCACTGACGATTCAGTTTTTTTAAACTTGTTTCTAGTGCCTTCTCAGCTGAATTCCATAATTCTATATCTCCCATATACTTTTCTGGCCTTGTTGACAAACTCAATTCGAATGTAAATCCAAATGTTGAATAGACATATTCCACAAATTCCAAACAATCAGTTATTTCATCCTCGATTTGTTCAGGTGTGCAGAAAATATGGGCATCGTCTTGTTGAAATCTTCTCACTCTTGTCAGACCTATTAGATAAAAATTAATGTAATAATTGACCTATCTCTAACACATAATTTTTTATTTGGATATAATCAAAATAGGGCTTTTTGATGTTGAAATGTGAGGAATCCATAGTTGAAGTATTTTGATATAGTTTGACATGCTAACCTTTGAAATAAGTTAAAATTTTACCTTAGTAGTTTTTTCAAAGGCGACCTATCCACACAGGTCGCTATCGATGGACACACCTCTGAAGTTTTTAGATCAACCCTGGTGCTCCCCAGGGATGCTTTTTGTCACCTACTCTCTTTCTCTTGTACATCATTGATCTATTCGACAAAACTACAAAACCCGATCTATAGCTTCGCCCATGATAGCTCACTGGTGTCGACGTTCAAATCAGCCGCCCCAATAAACTCGGCTAACCCCCAAATCCAGTTGGCAGCAACAGAGCACCATTATCAATACCGATCTTGCAAACATTCTGGTGTGGTGTAGAAACAATCTGATTGAGTTTAATGCAGCAAAGGAGAGAAAAGTCAGAAAACAGTGCCTATTTCCACTTCATTATTTTTCTCTTTTCTTCGTTTTAATTTTAATTTCAGTTTTAATATATTTGTTTATACAATGAAATTGACAATGGAGCCATCCCTAAATTGTGTAGGTTTGGAAATAAATGATGTCGCTTCTAAGTTCCCTTCTTAAGTTATATTTTATTTTTCTATACTCACCTGTTAAGACACCAGAAAGTTCATTTCTGTGAAGTACACCGAAATCAGCTAGACGAATAGGTAGCTCCTTCCAAGATCTTATGCGATTTTCATAAATTAAACAATGTCCTGGACAATTCATTGGCTTCAGTGCGAATGTATCATTGTCTATTTTAAATGAAAACATATGTTCTGCATAATGTGACCAATGGCCAGATGTCTGCCATAATTTGATGTTGTATATGTTTGGAGATATAACTTCTTGATATCCTCTTTTAACATATTCTTTTTTAATAAAATTCACTAAAGTATTATATATATGAGCACCGCGAGGTTGGAAAATACATGAACCAGGAGACATTTCGTGAAAGAAAAATAATTCTTGTTCTCTACCGATTTTTCTATGGTCGGGTGCATTGGATTCATTTGTTTTTTTAGGTATTTGTGCAGCACAATCACTATGCTCAAATTTCCTTTGGATTTTATTGTATACAGAAACTATTTTATGTTTGTATAAATTAATAGATGAATAATTAGTCTGTCCATACTTAACAGACGTCAATAAGTGATTATAACATTTAAACATCATAAGGCAAAACTTATATTTTTTTTATTAAATTTACATTAATAATATATTTTCTACTTCATGTATGAATTGAAATTTAAACAATTGAATAACATTTCTTCTTCGCTTTTATTTTCAAAAGTTATCTTTACCGCATACCATAGAATAGTAGTATATTGAAGAATTGTTGCCTAAGAGCTACCGAATAAACTAACGGCAATGCCGAACGTACTTAAATTGAAGTGACATATGTCAGCTGTTTAAATAGCAAACACGATTTACAACTATTAATTTTAACACGATTATAGTAAATAAGTAGTTTACATGTTTTAAGCTAGAATAATAAACATGACTTATTTAAAATCTTGGGAGGAGTTTGAAAAAGCTGCCGAAAAATTATACATTCAATCTCCTACAAAAGTTAGATATACAATGAAATACGCTCATTCAAAAAACCATTTAATTCTAAAAATGACTGACGATGTAATTGTAAGTGAGTGTCTTTGAATAGAAAAATTTAAATACGTTCAGTATATTTTAGTGCCTACAGTTCAAGACAGAGATAGCCCAAGACGTGAGGAAAATAGACAAGTTTATAAATAATTTGTTGAGACATATGGTATCAAAAGAACATTAAAACTATTAAAAATTTTATATTTTTGTTAAAAGGTGGATTAAAAGATATTGTGAAAACATATGCCGAAATTTTTGTTTCCCTATCAATTATGAACAAAAAGTTTTTTCATAGTGTGTTATCCAATATTCCTCGTGGTCTTTTTCTTGGTATTTCACTTTCCCAATTTTTCTCAACTATACAATTTAATAGCATTTCTGTTCATTTCTTGTATGGTGTTATGATCCTACGTATTTCTATAGCTTAGTATTGAGGTAAATTTGAAAAATTTTGGGGTATTGTTTTCAAAAGCGTCTTTGAGAAATGTAATCTACATGAATTTTGTGTAACATTATAAAAAACACTAATCACAATTTTTTGTTAATAGGTTCCTTATTAAGTGTCCTTTACAATAGTTAAAGGAAATTTGGAATAATTTTGGGACCTCGTTTTCAAAACGAATAAAGTGCGTCTTTATAGAAATGTAATCTACATGAATTTTTTGTGACTTTATAAAAATCACTCAAATCACAATTTTTTGTTGTTTTCAATTAGATGAACTTTGTTATAGTTAAATATATATTTTTTGGGTCTTCACTTCAGAACAGAATGCAATTTATTTAGCAAAAAAATATTTGTGGTATAAATCCATGGATAACTTCATATGGATTATGTAAAATAAATGTGACTAGGTATAAGAGATTTATATTACAAAATGAGGAAACAATTTTATATTAAAAATTCAAATCATGTTTGTTCTCAAATAATCATCATCACTGGAATTTATTAAATGTGTACTTAAAAATTCTTCCACAGAATCCGTATTCCACTTCTCAATAGCTACAGTTTCTTGTAAATGTCCATCTTTATCAAACAATTTTATGATTGGATCTAATCCTCTGACATATTTTATTTGTAAATTCGGAAACTTATCTGGTCTCTCACTTTTAATGAATGCTTGAATTTGAGGATAAGCTCCAAATTTACAAGTACATACTTCAAGAACTGCTTTGTGAAAAATCTTTTCTGTTGAATTAGATTCATCTGGATGACAGCATTCTTTACAATGAGACCTAAAATTTAAATATAACTAGTGCTCTAGTATTACCACCCATATATTTATTTACTTACAAAAGTTCAGTAAGTTGAAACTTTTCTAATTGATCACAAGAAGAACACAATAAATTAGGTTTGTGAAATCCTAATGACCAACAATCTTCTGTTGAAAACTCTGCTAACACTATAAACTGTAAATAAAATTAATTATTTTCGGCTATAATGTACCAATTGAACAACTTACTGGAACTACCACAAGAGATATAAAAGTAGTTGTGTACATATTCATTTAAATTACTTCAACTTGAATATTAATGCTTATAAAATATCTCCTAATTACATATATATTACGTGTAAAATCGTTATCACAGAAAATCTAACAAATAAAACTTACGTTTTTGTACAACGTAATGAAAAACCGCTTAAACATATATTATTCATAGACACCAGTTTTATTTTGTATTTCAGCTGTCAGCGTAGTGAAGTATTCTGTCATACGGGTGCGCTTTCGATCTTACTTTATGGGGAAGAAAAGTATGTAAGGGGCGCATTTCACTAATAAGCATTCCCGACGCCTGAAATACTCTTTTGGGCGAGCTACATAGCGACTATGATCATTATGGTCTCAGCGAGAACGTCATTCATGACGACATTTGTCAAGAGGTGGGTCGAAGTGAACGTTAAAAGAATTAGCGGAATTTTCAAAACTCAAGCAACGCAGTGCAAAAGTGTAGTCTTTCAGAAATATATTCATTTTTGTTTTTCGAAGAAAAGGCGTCCATAATATTTGAATTCCGTTTTCACACGTGTAGTAGACATTTTGACAACTATTCTTCAAGACCTGACCACAAAATTAATGCTAGTATAATATTAGTTGGTGGTGCCATCTGGTGGGTATTAAATTGAGAATCTCATTAGAGTTCATTTGTCGATAGGTTTTTAGTTTCTGCCATTTTGTGAGTAAGAATAGGAAGTACGTTTAATTGAATAAAGCATTGCGTATTTTAACTAATATTGTTTCTTATTGACGAACGATGTCTGATAATATTAAATCTTTTTTAAACGAGTGGTCTCAAAAAAATAAAAAAGAACTGCATTATGAGGTTAGACCCACCGGTAAGTTAAATCCCTATTTTTTTAAACTATCACGAGCATATTCGATTCAAAACGAGACATTTATATATTTTTGGGTAAGTAAAGACCAATTGGCAGAGGAAAGGAGAATAACCTACAATGGAAAAGTTTAAATAAAAACGTTTTTGAACAGTCAAAACATGAAATTGATGTGCTATCCAACTTGTAGTCCTTGTTTGGTACGCTATGATTTCATCTTATACTTGCAATTCAAAAATAAAATGGGGGCCAACGTTTTTCTACATCCGAGGAAGCGGTTGCTTACCTTCTTTATTTTCTCTAATCCTGCTTCTAAAACCTATCAAAGGCCAATTGAACAACCTATCTAGCTTTGTTGCTATATTCAATGTTTGTATTCTTAATTTTCAAAAAATACAATTGACAATAATTATATTTCAGAAATATAATTGAAAATGCATTTAATTTGTCCTTTTCAGGTACCAAAAATCGTCAACGATTTTTGTGTGAAGTCCGCATAGATGGTTACAATTATGTAGGTGCTGGAAATTCTACAAATAAGAAAGATGCCCAGAGCAATGCTGCAAAAGATTTTGTATCATATCTAGTCCGACAAGGCTTTGTAAACAAAAATGATGTTCCAGTAGATATTGATGCAGCACCTGCACCAGTAATTCACCGTAAGTATAAATAATGTAATATAATTAAATAGTAATGATATAAAATAAAAAAATCATATTTTTTAATTAGATGGCCTACAAGAGAAACTTCTAGTAGGATCTCAGCATCAAGTTTTTGAACAAGGTGCAGGTCCAGCTTCTTATGGTGAAGCTTATCGCCCTCGAGGGCGTGAAGATGGCAATTGGCATTATATGGATCGAGCACAAGAACAAAAAAAGTTGGAAGAAGCCGAGGATCTAGATGTCAATGCACAAATTCATGGAAATTGGACTGTAGAAAATGCTAAATCGAAATTACATCAGTTCATGCAGACAAATAAGATTCATGCTGACTACAAATATACCCAAATTGGACCTGATCATGCTAGGTTGGTTCATAAAAAAATCAATAACATATTTATCCTTTTGTAATATTACAGATATACTATTATTTTCTTCTTACTTCATACCCTGTTTTTTTAAAAAAACTTTTCATTATTTTATTTATTATTATCTCCAAAAATCCTTTGAAGCATTATTATACTTTGACCTATAGGGCCTGTTGTGGTCCCACATCATATCTCTTCACTGGAACTCCTTCAGTGCATAATTCAGTTTCAGAGTTCCAATGAATTCCAGTATCTGGAACGGCTCCAAAGAGGTTACATCCTTATTTCTAGAACTTTGTCGTTTAAAGCATTTCCTATGTTGGCTTGTGATGGACTATGTATCAAAAAATTGTCATTCTTGATCTTCACTGGACCTCAGTGCATCTATTTTTTCTTATGTTTCATTACAGGGAGGATTTTTCGATTAGATTATTTTCTATTTACATACTATTTACAACAATCTATGATTTTTTATACCATTTTTTATTACTGTTTATAATAATTTCAACTATAATTTTTTGTTTATTGTTTGCTGTTCTGAAAGGTTATCGTTTTACCTTTTGTACAGCAAACTTTTTTTGTTTTATATAATATATATTTTAAACTTTCGAAGAAACTGTGAGCTTTTTCGCATATAGTTTTTTCATAAGTTAGTTTTTATTTATTAGAACCTGTATGAGAACTTTACCAAAAGCAGAAAAACATTATGTAAGAGAAATATACACTGTTGGATATTATTTTAACTATTTATAGTATCTATCAGTGTCGCTGTAAAATATTATTTTAAATTGTAAATAGTGTTGACAAAAAATTTTAGCTCAAGATATTGAATATAATGAGTAATTTCATTTATTTTTGTCCTTATCATTTTTAGATTTAAATAATATATTATGGAGTACGTTTTGGTCTCTTGAAACTTGGCCTGAATTAGAGAAGGTGGTAGTTGCTTGAAAAATCTTACTGTATTAGAAAGTAGACAATACAGTTTGAAGACACCACGTTGTTTAGACTTTGTTTGGCAACCACCAATCAGTGAATTTGTAAACATGGAAAAAATTGATCATCGTTATGTGATACAAACATCGCTGGGAAAACTGTATGGAGCTAAAAGGAGATTACGTTGAAAAATAAATATATTTTTTTCAAAATTTTTGTTTTTTCTTTGGCCAAGTACTTCTTGTACCTTCTTTTAGGAATTCCAACGTACCTTTTTTTTATAATTTCCTTAATGTCCTAATGTTATTGAATGAATCCTCTCTGATACACCTGGTACACGTTTTAGGAAAAAACTAATAGATTTACACGAACCCAGACGACACGTTTTGAATCTCTTTCTCCGGACACCAAACGCGTAGATCTCTACGAAGCTACGCTAGTCTTCAAACTTGAAATATATTATGCTGTACAGATATTTCTAATACAATGATATTTATCAAGCAACTACCACCATTTCTATGTCAGACCAAGTACTAAGACCGTCCACGTAATTTGGAATTCCCGGGGACGAAGAATTATTGTTTTATTGTAGTAGTTGTAGGCACATGGTGCGGTCGCTATAGTACAAAGTAGAATCGTTAGTCGTTCTTTACTGTGCTTCCCTCTATGATATTTTTAAATGTAAATTTTTGTCTGGAAGAATTTTGGGGTCGTGTACATTCAATAAACCCTCCAATTGACTTTTTCATTATTTGCTTTTGCTTGCATTATCATCGCAAACTTTTTTTGAAGGCCAGATCATATCGTTACTTGAAAGTTTCCATCTCAATTATTGCCAGCTTTGAAATTATGGAATTGTAAGCTCTTCAGCTTTATTCTTTTAATATAGAAATTGTCTGTATAAAAATTTATTTACATTTTATTTTTTACATTATCTTGAGTTTAAAATTATTTTCTACCAACACTATTTACACTTTTTCTTATTCCATTCAAATTAATTATGGGATTGCAGTGGCGGCTTGTTAGATGTCAGATATAAAATATAAAAATATGATAAGTTGCAAAGAAAAAATTATTCTGGCATTGATGAATTAATCCTTAATTGTAGGTTTTCAATAATACAAGATGGCCATTTTGCAAAGTGTTTGATTTTCTTAACGCCAATGACAAACCTGGGGCATGCCTCTTGATAATGCATCGAAAAAAATTTACCACAATACTAAGCTGTAGAAAAAAAGTGGGATCATAACACCATACAAGAAATGAATAGAAATGCCATTAAATGGTATATGGATGGATCTAAAGCAGAAGACAGAAGTGGAATAAGAGTATAAGGCCCTAGAACCAATATGTGAGTGAAATACCAAGCATTTTTCAAGCAGAAATCTATGCAATTGAAAAATTTGTCAAATTAAATCTAAATCTATCTCAAACAGGAGATTATTATCTTGTCCTATAGCCAAGCAGCCATTTCTTGGACAAGTTAAATTAGTTAGTCAAGAAAAATAAAGTCACCTTACAATGGATTCCGGGACCTATAGTGGCTGAGACAGACTCTTTTGAGAAACTATAACCAGAGTAGAATATTAACAGGTGTCCTATCGGGATACTGTCACCTCAATAAGCAGATAATGCAGCATAAATACTCCAAAGCAATACACCGACGACGTTTCTAGTCATCGGTTTTATTTTGGACAAGCCTTTTAATGATACTGCTGGAGAAATCTTCAGATCAGACATTTGTCAAGATCCTGTCGCAATAATAAAGGGGGGCAAAATAGATCCTTTAGGTTTTAGTGAATATGACACCCCGATGTCCACTATACATACATAAAGATCCTGTTGTGAGAGCAAAATTCAGAGTTACTTGATTTATGGTTGCAGGATCTATGAAAATGATACTGGAATCAATAGTGATTGACACGAAGATGTCAATGATTTTGTTTTAAGAATGGGTTAGTGATTTAGTACAAATGAATGAGTTGAACAAAGTCATAGGCTTTCTGTAACTTTAGTCATTCCTACTAAGAAGTAGTAGATTATTCTACTTTCTTCCTTGGCAATATGTTCTGAAGGACCTATGAGAAGACATTAAATGAATTCACGTTGTGTACCTTGATTTCTGTTGATGATGATGATTTTTATGGCAGGGCACATCGATTAACGAATCGCCACGGGAATTATAATTTCTCGCATCAATCGAATTATCTCAAATGCTTTTGGTTTGTTTTCATATAGGTCCTGCAAACAACTTTTTCACATGGATTAAGATGTGAGTAAATAATAATAATAATGTGAAATATATTATCAACAATGAGGTCGTTTGTAGAACGTTTGTAGCAGAATTGAGTTTCTATGTGAAACAACTTGGTAGATCAATTCACGGTCGAGATTCGGGATCTAATAAACAGACTGCAAGTAAAAGTTGCGCTCTATCTGTTGTTCGGCAGCTTTTCCATTTAGGAGTTATCGAAGCTTTTTCAGGTATTTATATTCATAGTAAAAATGTCTTATGGTTAATTTGAATGAATTTTTATAGGTACATTGAAGAAAGAGAAAAAATCAGCCACGGAAATGCCTCCGTTCCAAGTGAGAATATCTCCTCATTTGAAAAAACAAATACAAGATTGTCTAAACGAGTTGAATGTTACCCCTACTCCGTTAAAACCAATTGTAAAAGATGAAAACGGAGAAGTTCAACCAATTTCTTTATTAAGTAGTCACGTGTTAGATGATTTCCAACCTGCTAAACCGACAGAAGCGGGAGTTGTCACTTGGTCACCTCCTCAACCCAATTGGAATTGTTGGACGGGTTGTAATGTAGATGAGGGTTATTTGGCTACTGCAACACTAGAAGATTTGAGCGAACAAATGCTGAAAGAATGGAGATCTCGTTTGGAAAATGATTCTTCTTTAATAAAAAGTATACAGGATAGACAACAACTACCAGTATATGCTATGAAAAGTGTAATTATGGAAGCTATTAATGAACATCCGGTTATTATTATAAGAGGAAATACAGGTTGTGGTAAGTATACGTTGAATAATCGTGGAAATGTTTCTTTGATTCATAGTAGTGACAAAGTCAAAAGCCATACTCATAATTACATTGTCTGGTCCTTCGAAATGGATATTTATATGACATGCACTAATCCAGCTTCTTGAAATCTCTATCTAGTGAATTCACAAATTGTAGTATTTTCGTTTAAATACATTTTTTTAATTTTAGGTAAAACCACACAAGTCTGTCAGTTCATTTTAGAAGATTATGTTATGTCCGGTCAAGGAGCTTGGGCGAATATTTGTGTGACACAACCAAGACGTATATCAGCAGTTTCTGTATCTGAGAGAGTAGCAAATGAAAGATGCGAAGATTTAGGACTGTCTATCGGTTATTCGGTGCGTTTTGAATCATCTTTACCCAAACCATATGGTTCTGTGATGTTCTGTACTGTTGGGGTTTTATTGAAGAAACTCGAGAATGGGCTTCGGGGAGTTAGCCACGTGATTGTCGACGAGATTCATGAAAGGGATGTTAACAGCGATTTTATAATGGTCGTATTGAGAGATATGATCCACACTTATCCGGATTTGAGGGTAATCAATCGATATATATTTTATTTTTAACAATAATTGTATCATCAAGATTTAAAAATAAGTTTGGGGTAATTTGGTAAATATGGTTCACAATTTGATTGACTTGTTGTAACAATCAAAGCAAAAATTAGAAGTAGAAGTAGTATGTGCAAACAAGGAAAAGTTGCTGGACATGTCATTTTTTTTTTAAAAATGACAGTTTTTTATTGAAAGTAGAAGTAAACTTAAAAACTAACCATAAAAATGTAAACCAGGATAACTCCTGGTCATGCCAGCTTAACTTCCAAGAGGATTATAAACACAACTATCTACTATAATAGTAGTAGTAGAGAAGACACAATTTTATATATTTATTTATTCGATTTTCAATTTTTCTTTTAGGTTATTTTGATGTCTGCTACCATTGATACAACTTTATTCTCCAAATATTTCAACAATTGTCCAGTTATTGAGGTACCGGGAAGAGCATATCCCGTAAAACAGTATTTCTTGGAAGACGCTATCGAACTAACAAAGTTTGTACCACCAACTGATACTAAAAAAAGGAAAAACAAATCTAAAGATGATGAGGACGACGAAGGTACCGGGATCGAAGATCCAGACGAAAATTTAAACAAGGTAAATACACAATTTTCTTAAATCAATCTTTAATTTTAAATTTTATCATTTTTTTTTAGTTAAATGTTACTTTATCTACTTCTAGCTCCGAAGATGTGGTTCAAGACTTAAATACAATTCAACCCTGTCTAGAATAACATAATAAAAATCCAGTCTTTCTGGAACCGTATTAATTAATCTTATCATCCACATACCTTAGAGAAAATCCATCAATACCTAGCAGGACCTTCCCAGGTGTGGCTTAAAACTTTTCCTGCTGAATCTTGACTGGTTTTTCTTTGTCTCTTTTTGGAAACATCGTTGCCATATGCTTATTCACATTCTTTCTGGGACCATCCTCACTCTCTTATATCGATATGTGAAACCGTCGCCACAACTTTCGCGTCCATGTACTTTTGAGGAACGCGCGTAATCCAAATAATACCTTTAGTCAATCCAAAGTAACATTTTCCCTTAGATATTGATGTTACATCCCACATTTTGAATCCAGTTCTTTTGATTGCGGGAATCATTTACCTTTGTATGAAGGTCACTTGGTTTTCCGCCATGCATCCTTGCTTCTTCTTAAAAATAACCCTTGTTCAAGTTATTAAGGAGATATAGAGTGGTAAACTGATACTCTTTCTCTTTCTTTCCTCTAGTACAATTCCACTTACATCTCGCTTTTTCTATTTTTATTATGATTCTTTCTCAAATATTCTCATAGGTTAGGAAAACTTCAGATTAAATATGGGTACAAGCTATGTTGCAAAGGGATGAAAATAAAACTCTTCCCTTAATTTATTTTAAATGAATTAGAATTTTCCATTGTAACTTGATATTTATTTATTTTTAGGTGGTTACTGGGAATTATTCAGAATTAACCAAAAACGTGATGAGTAGATTGAATGAAAAAGAAGTTAGTTTCGAGCTTCTCGAAGCTCTTCTCGATTATATAAAGAGTCAAAACATTCCTGGAGCGGTTTTAGTATTTCTTCCTGGTTGGAACTTGATATTCGCGATGATGAAACATCTTCAAAATCATCCTGTTTACGGAGGACCTCAATATTGTATTTTACCGTTGCATTCGCAGATACCGAGAGAAGATCAAAGAAGAGTTTTCAATCCCGTTCCTGATCACGTGACCAAAGTAATTTTATCTACAAATATTGCCGAAACCTCGATAACCATTGACGATGTAGTTTTTGTTATTGATAGTTGCAAAGCTAAAATGAAGATGTTTACGTCTCATAACAACATGACCAGTTATGCTACGGTTTGGGCTTCCAGAACCAATTTAGAACAAAGAAAAGGACGTGCCGGTAGAGTCAGACCAGGTATTTGTTTCCATTTATGCTCTAAAGCGAGATACGATAAATTAGAAGAGCACATGACGCCAGAAATGTTTAGAACGCCTTTACACGAATTGGCATTGAGCATAAAACTGTTACGTTTAGGTTCTATCGGTCATTTCTTGAGTAAAGCCATAGAACCTCCTCCTTTGGACGCAGTTATCGAAGCCGAAGTACTTTTGAAAGAGATGAAATGTTTAGATAGGAACGATGAATTAACACCCTTGGGTAGGATAATAGCCAAATTGCCAATTGAACCGAGATTAGGAAAAATGATGGTTTTGGGATGTATATTTATGTGTGGTGGACCTCTCGCCACTATGGCCGCTAATTCGTCTACATTTCCGGAAATATTCACTTTGGATATAGGTCACAGAAGATTGAGTTTCCATCAAAAGGCTTTGGCCGGTGACAGACATTCCGATCATGTTGCCATGTTGACAGCTTTCGAGGTTAGTGTGTTTCTGATATTTTTCAAACTTGTAGATTACAAACGTTGTTCAAATCATCTGATAACTGCTCTTCTTCCAAAATTTTGTTTCATAATACTGCAGTTTTTTGTATTGTGACCTCCGGGAAAGATTTCACATACTTTTATTGCTTCAACTTCATCAATCTTTTCCTGTACTTTTGTTCGCCTGTCTTAGACATTCTTGCATGGTTTCTATCAGTGAGGATTTTGTTTCCTTTCTTCATCAACTTCTCTATTTATGGCTTTTCATTCAGCTTCTTTTACCGTGTTTTCTATCTCTTTCTATTTCTTCACCTTACTCTTTATTTTATTATGGTTGTCACCTTCTGCTTCATTTTAGTTACAACCAGAAAATGATCCAAGTTTGCATCTGCCACCTTGAAACCTTCAAAACTATCTTTTCAAGATTGTAAATTATATTTCGCTTCAAAGATATCAGATCTTTGCATGCAACCATACCAGCGATTTGCCTTATTATTCGAGCCTTCTATAAGTAGTTGATTTTGATCCGGCTCGAAGGACCAACAATCAGAGCTGCTATCAACTCATCTATAGCACGCTATCCATGAAAATGAGAAATTTGGATATCAAAATACTGTGATGTTTAATACATGAATCATATTGTTTCTATACAACTAATTTTTGTCTTTCAGATGTGGGATCACGCAAGACAAGGTGGAGAAGAAGCAGAGCTGAGGTTTTGTGATTTCAAGGGAATCAGTATGCCGACAATGAGAGTGACATGGGAAGCCAAACATCAGTTGCAACAAATTTTAAATAACGTAGGTTTCCCCGAAGAAACTTTAGCTCCATTACCTATGGAGACTGTTGGTCCAGATCCGAGACTTGATGTAGTTATGTCTTTGATGTGCTACGGATTATACCCGAACGTTTGTTATCACAAAGAAAAAAGAAAGGTTAGGCGCAAATTTTCAGGATTTATCCCATTGTTATTCGATTTCTTCTATTTTTAGGTGTTGACAACGGAAAGTAAAGCAGCACTTATTCACAAGACTTCGGTAAATTGCAGTAATCAAGATCAAGGTTTTCCTTATCCATTTTTCGTATTTGGAGAAAAGATCCGAACCAGAGCCGTTTCTTGTAAGCAGATGAGTATGGTTACGCCGCTTCACCTTTTGTTATTCGGATCGAGGAAAGTCGATTGGGTCGATAACGTTGTAAGATTGGATAATTGGATAAATTTGGATATGGATCCAGAAGTTGCTTCTATGATTCTTGCTTTGAGACCAGCTTTAGAAAGTTTAGTGATTAGAGCATCTCAAGAACCCGAATCCATTTTGGAAATGGGAGAAATGGATTGTAAGGTAATAAAATAAATCGGAAATATATATTCTATACGCTCAGTTAATGCTTCAATATTTTTTAGGTGGTGTCAACGATTAAAGAATTGTGTAAATTACATGCTGGCAGTTTTGAAATAGAAAGATCTCAATCTAATCTTTTAGCATCTAACAGACCTAATAGAGGACATACAATTGGAAATTACAGTGGACCTCCTCCGAAATTCTTCCGGGGTGGTTCTGGCAGTCGAGGAGGTGAGATATATTTATACAACTTCAATATTGTACCACAAAAACTCAATTTTTCCCTTAAAGTAACAACCTTAAATAAGTCAATATCAAAAAGTGTCCTTACCTTAATGTCATGCTGAAGCGGCCGTGTATTTGATGAAAACAAATGTTTGAAAGTTATGAAATAGAGTTGAGGTAGTTTCAACAATAGACTAAGGCCGGCCTGAAGGACTTTTGGAACCAATTCTGATCTTGCCAGATAGGATTATGTCAAAATTATGAAAATAGGTCCACAAACGAGTATTTGAAACTCCATAATGTGAATGTGAATAGCAATAACCAAAATGTCATCCTAATGGAGTTCATAGGACTTATGATAGGCCCTCACTTAACGTTACCAAAAGTCCTTTGATATCATTAGGCAAGTTGTGAGGTGGATCGATGTGCATATTATGGAGTGTTAAATCTAGACTATTTATTTTTTTTTTCAGGAATGGGAGGTGGTTACAATAATGGAGGCGGCGGGTATAGAGGTGGAAGAGGTTACGGCGGCGGTAGTTATGGAGGATACAGAGGAGGTGGTGGATATGGGGGAAGAGGTGGTTTTGGAGTTAGAGGAGGAGGTGGTTTTGGTGGTAGAGGAGGAGGTGGTTTTGGAGGTAGAGGTGGCGGTTATGGAAGTAGAGGAGGATACTAAATATTTAGTTTATTTATTCGGTTTCAAAATATTTATTGCATTTGTATTAGGACTTCTTAGAAGTTAAAAAGTTCTTTTGACTAGAATATATATGTATTTACTTAAAATTGACTATAATAAAAGAAAAATTGGAAAACTTTTTTATTTGACAATCCAAAATATAATATAAAGGTAATAACAAATACTGTTTCTATATATAAATAATTTATATACATTTTCATTGCATGATAAGAAAATATTTTGTTAATATATAGTCAAAATCATTGTAAATATAAAAAAAAATACAAATTAGTGTCGCTTATCAACTAAGATTACGAATTTAAGCATTCAATGCAATTCATTACATTGTGAACTCTTGATCGAGTCATAGAGGAAAAAACTTTTCCAAATTTGTGTTATTCAAAGGCAGTAATAGTCTGGTCTAGTCACAACTTTAACTATTAAGACACTTTTTGCAATGTGTGGAAAATCAGAATCAATGGAGCAAAAATGTGTTTATTAAAAATGTGAAGAAACAAGTAATAACTTCCTATTTTCAATTGGTCAAAAATCAAGGCTGGAAGGTTTCACATTTGAGTTAAAAAAACTTGATTAGGAAATGTATTAAAATAAACAGAGATTTCAACCATCAACTCTAGAAAAGTTTTGGTGTTAATTAAGGCAAGAATTGCAAAGAGTATTAATTGGACCTTGGAGAGTCTTTGTCTCCACTTAAGTTTGAGTTTAATTTTACTCAAATCTTTTGTACAATTTTTTTCTCATAAATTCAAAAGAATTTGCGATAAACCAAAAGTTGAAATTGTATTCTTTTCAAGTCGTAAATCTTAAATGGTTCTTAACCATGGGAAGTCATGGAATTCTGTTCATTTATTAAGCCCGTTTGAGATGGAGCAAAACAACATTAAAAAAATATCCTGCAAGGTCAAAATATTGCATTATGGCTATTACTAACCAAAACTAAACTTTTTCTCTTCAGTGTAGCTGTGAACGCCTCAAAACTAAAAATAAATACAAAAATCACACACCGGAAAAGGGTTGGATTTACCTAACAAGACGAAAACATCACTTTTACAATCTGCTGATCTAACTGAAACTTGATTGGTTATTAAGTCGGAGTAAACTAGATTTATTCCTAGAATTACAGTAAAAATGAGACCGAACTGATAAATTATGAAATATAATTACATCTCGTATTACGTGGAATGTTGTCTTGCTTCATTTTAAGCAACCATACCCGATTCAAAAAATCTTAGTTGTTTCTAAAAATGATCCAATCTAAAATGTTTACGTTCAAATTGATATTTCTGATAATCGTAATCACTTCCATCTGGATTCCATGCAATATACATATATGTAGTTAAGATGACAGCCAAGAGTATTCGGTCAAAGCTAAAAAAAAATTTCAGGATAAAACATAATTCACACATAAATTTATAGCTTAGTATTAAAAAATGCTTCACATTATTATATCCTAGCCATGTATTTTTCAAATAAAACTTGAAACAGTGGTAATTTTGGCATTAAAGATATTCTTCTGAATACGTGATTAGCCAATGGTGTACATAAAGAGACTCAATTATATAGATTATAAATTTTTTGGGGAGTCGTTATGGCTTTTCAGTCTTTCTGCACCAATACCTAAAAAAATATTTTGCATCTCACTGTTCTGCTGCTAAAATAAGTAGACCAGAAGGTTGTGGGTTTTTGTTCCACTTCCAAAGGACACTACTTCTTCGAGGTACCTAAGCCTTTTGCTGGAACCGGCAGGATATTTGCTCTGTTCTTTCTATAGCTTGTTCTAAGAATCTGTGGTGGCCATCCTCTGCCATGTGTCTTAAAATGGTTGATCAGAAAAGCAAGCATCAGTTTAATATCTTTTCTGGACATTTCAAGAAGTTGCTGAAATGGTTATGAATCGTTTGGATTCTTTCAGGCTTCTAGGGTCACCGTCCTCTGCCATGCCTCTTAAGGTGGTAATCATCCCTTAGTTGTAATGAATTTTTTTTATTAATATCTATATTAAACCATTAAAATATATTTGATTTATGTATTCATAATGGTGAAAACACCAAGAAAAATCTCCCATTAGTTGCTTGGTCCGACACTGTTGAATTTAAAATTAAATATGAATTGGAAAATAAAATAAAAAATCATAATTAAATTGAAATTTTGTCATAAACTTTCTCTTAACTTTTGTTTTGTCTATCTGCATTAAATAGTGATCGGCTTACCTCATTATAGGACTTATCCAAAATATTAAAGCGAATGCTAAAAAGCTTGGGTGCCTAATGTGATTATTAAGCCTCTGCCACTGTTTTGATTTTCTTAAATTGGGATCAGGTAAATTCATAATATTGTAATATACCTGTAATAAAAATATTGATTATGATTTACAAACCTGACTAGTTTTCTCTTTTTTTAATTAGTTGGAATAGTTATGAAACCTAATTCATAACTCCATATGAGTTATTTTACAGACAGAAAAATTAAAATTACTTAAACATTCCAGAATCGATAAAGCTAGAAAATTAGATCAAATGCACAGCTCACAGACCAACCAAAACGGTTCATGGGTCAATAAAGATCTTCCTCAAGTTCAAAACGCATCTAGATATATCAGATATATCATTAACAATCATTAACAATGAATTGACCAGATGGCTAGCGGAACAGATGGAGTCCTACTGGAGAAACACTACAGGCCTAAGACAATTCGAAATATTCATAACCATATCAAATAAGTACTCTTGGGAACTTTTCGGATGTCCAGAAACGACTTTAAACTAGTGGTGTACTTTAATAATGTACCTCAAAGGAAAAGTGTAATAAAAACCCTTAGAAAAATAGCCCTTTTGAGATAAGTTGCGAATTTTGGAAGCAGGACAATTAGATACAGAGTCAGCCACAAAATATCTTTTTAAGACTAGGTGTAAAACGACTGGAGAGCCTGTAGTATCGATAATTACTATACAAAAAAATAAAATGAAACTATAAGTTAAACATTAAATTCAATAAGTGACCTATTGATTAATATGATCATGAAAATTGTCAATATCAGAATATATTTTGTAAAAATCCAAAATTGAGTCCAAACATTAGAAGTATTGTTTATTTAATAAAAAAAAATTTAATGGAATAATTTTTTACCTGTTTAATACCTAAAAGTTCTGTAACATCACAACATATGTTACCAACATATATAATAATCCATGCTACAGTATGTATAGAAACGTATAACCACCATAATGGTTTATAATTTAAATTGAATGCCCATAAGATAGCACTTGGTGTAGATTTCCAATGTCGTAATAAATACTACAAATAAGTAATTAGTTAAAACAAAATTTTTCTCATAATTAATATTATATAAGGTAGGGTTATCAAACTTTACATGCCCCAAGGCCCCCTTGAAAAATAAAAATGTAATTTAAAGGGCCCCATTATAAAATACTTCCTATGGAACTCACAATTCCAGTTGGAAGGTCTATTACATTTACATTCTCAATCCAATTCTTCTGGGATGGTATCGATGCAAATTTGAAACTTTCTCAAAATCCTTCATTTCTCCATATGATCATTACAATTTAGAAAAAATTAAAAATAATGACACTTGAATTTCTCTGTTAAATCAATCAAATATCAAGTAAGTTAGCAAGTTGTGTTAGCTTTTCCTTAATGATAGTATTTCTTGACATCCCTGTGTATTACCAAAACCTTTTTCTTTGGAAACTGATAGTAGCATTAAGTTATACTCTACACATAATTAGCTATAACTGCAACTCATTTAATTTAATCGAGCGTGATCGTGCAAGATCAGTCCGATTCCCAATAACTTGTTACACTTTCTCTAATCTAAATCTTTATCTTCAAATTTTCCCTAAATCCTTCTGTCAGTAAATGGCATAAAAATAATTTTTTCAAATAAGATATACAAATTGAAGTCAATAGTGATCCCACTTTAATAGTACTCACCAACAAAATACCTGAAGTTGACATAACATAAACAGAGCGATGAAGAACTTGAAATCCACTGGCTTCAAAAGCTTCTTTCACTCTACTTGATGACAATAATGAATGCTGAAGAACAAATAGTGATAATAACATCATATTTGTTAATAAAGCCCATGATGTCATTAATTCTGGTTCTAAAAGAAACAGTTTGAAGTAGAAGGGTTGAAAAAACATAACCATTAGATAATATTCCTAGTAATAACAAAGAAATACGCCATAGAAGTTGTAATTTTGGTTTATAATTGAAACACTTGTATCGACATTATTGTTATCTATAGTTTTAAATTCTCTTTTGGACGCCCTCCCCCTGGAGACTTTCCAGAACTGAAGAATCTTTCTTGTATTGCTGGCTTAGTAACAAGGCTCTTCAACTAGATAAAATCCTAGGATTTTCCACCAAGTATTGATAAGAGTTGACCGTTACATAGTATATTATAGATTCCTACTCTATCCCACAGAACTGGTAGTTTGTTTTCCATAATTTTTATAAATCGTTTCAAGATTTTAAATATTTCAATGGTTGATATTGCAAGAAAACCATGATTTCAGGTATTGATTAATAAATATGCCGTATTAGTTCATTTAAGTATAAGAAACAATATAAATACATAATTTTTATGAAATAAAAATCAAAACCGTATACATTTTATTTAAATAGCCCCTTTTAACCCCCTTTATTAAACACTGTAGTCCAAAGGACGAAGGTTCGTAATAAGCGTCGAAAAATAAAATTAGTAATCCAGGGTTAACAGAGCAAAAAATTGTACACATACACTAAATATGACAATCTGCACCAAAGTGCCCTGATATATATCTTTTAAATATAATGTAGAAATTTCCAACCTTTAACTAGAGCATTCATTTATTTTATAAAAAAGTATATTAAGACACTGATTAATTTAAAGATGAAAAATTCCTTTTACTATATTTATTGTGAATTTGTAAAATACTTATGCTTATTTATTAACAAAAATAGAAATTATTTGGCACGTTGTTTTTATTTTTAGAATAATTGGGTTAAGACATATATATTCCATTCTCCTACCTTTTAAGTACGGTTCTAACTTTTGGGGTACAGATAAGAAATATGTTAATTCAGTAATCATATAAAAAGTTGTTAACATCCCAAAGCCACTCAAAATTAATTGAAATAAACGAGAAATTTGTAGTGTATTCAACATTATATATGTATTATCTAATGTTTATAAAAATAAAATGATGAAGAAATGACGTAATCTAAAACATAAATTTTGACAGTATATGAAGTGGGGATAACTCTAAGTTCTGATTGATCTATGGGTTAATAACAGTGACTCAGAGTGACTCACAGGAAATAAATTTTGATAATTTTTTTACCGATTATTAATCAGAATACTACTACGAAGAATACTAAGCAATTAACGAAATTTATAAGGGATAACATTAAGTAAATAAAGTTTTTGAGTATTATTTTTTTAAGAACCATAGATTACGAGGCTATTTCCCGTGAAGCTGCTCTTCGTTTATCGAGCGCGAGTACTGTCGGAACGATCCTGCTCAATAGATTTTGACAGTTTTGATAGTTCACGTTCTGGACTTCATATGTTGTAGCCATTTTGATATTTCTGAATTACGCTATAAAATATAGGTTGAAGAAATGAGAAACTTTAGCAACAGTAAATACTAAATTTCTACGTGTTTTATAAGTAGAAAAGATATTTCATTCTTGCCGAAAATTGTACTTTAATTAGTATATGTTCCAACATTATCATACATTATTTTCTTGTTTCAAGTAACAAGATGATCGAGTTGACGGTAAAAACTTTGGATTCCCAAAACCATCAATTCTCAGTAGATGATGATGTAAGTAATAATCAAATTTTCTTTCTTTACACAAATATTATGATATCCACTGAATGGATATTAAATTGTTAATCTATAATTAATGGAGTGTTAAAAGTTATACACAAACATTAATCCTTTACATTATAAAAAAGGTGGATAGTAGTTAAAAATGATGAAATGTTACAAACTTGTTAGGTAATGCATTTAATATTTATATATTCACGTTTTACATATTCATTACTATACAATTTAACTGATGATATTGATTATTTGTTTAGTATTAGTAATTAGTTGATGGTAGTTTCAGATCTTCAAATAATACCCAAAAGATGTAGGTGTCATATCATAATTTTTACTATCCCTTTTTATGTAACTCACAGTTTTTATGAATTTTGATTATGTAAATCACAACAATTAACTTCATCCTATTGTGTGATATTCTGTTATTCCAGTTTTTTATTTTTCAAATCTGTTCTATTACTCATTCTTTAGTACTAAATAAATATACCTTTGCTACTTTTGGAACTATTTATGCATTTAGTAATATTCCAATTTTATTTTAGATTACAGTTGAGCAATTTAAAATCAAAATAGCAGATACTGTAAATATAGCTGCCGACACTCAGCGTATTATCTATTGTGGTAGAGTTTTGCAAGATAATTTGAAGTTAGCCGATTATGGTAAGTTTTGTAAATATTCGATTAGGATATTTCACAGAAGGTTTGTGTTACAAAAGGAATAAGAGAAGCTTGAAGTTCACTTTACCAAGTTTGTTAATTTTGATAAATTTTAATTTTTCCACAGTTTATACTTGTTGCAGCTCCTTTCAATCAAATTGTAACATTCTATATAAATTATATACTTTTCAATAGATGTCAATGGAAAAGTTGTACATTTGGTCCAAAGACCACCACCTGGTACTACGCCGAGATCAAACAGTAGATCTTCTTCCCCCCAACCACAACGTAGAGGATTTAGGGGCTTTCGGGGCTTGGAACAAGGCAATGCAATGTATTTGGGCTCTATGGCATTTCCTGGAAATTTGATGGAATCTCAAGGAATAGTACCTCCACCTCCAACACATAGTCTTTCTGGTAGTCGTTTAAATGTTGCAAGGAGGTAGGTTACTGCAATATTTTACAAAATATGTTGTTAAAGATTAATGAACGGAAATAATAGTTTCTAATCATTATTGATACCAAAAATCTTTGCTGTTAGATATATTCCCTAGTTTCTTTAACTTTTAACTCTTTTGTGATAATTTGTCTTGATTTAAGGTCTCTTTTCTATGAAAATCACTTTAAAATAACATGTGACAGAAATTAAATATTTTACTACTTTTTCTAAAATTGACATCCAATGATTTAAATCTTTCTAATTTTATTCTAAATTGAATATTTGTATTTAAAAATTATTTTTAGAATGCTAAGAAGAGCAGAAGCAGTTATACAGATGTTAGAAAATCCAACTGCTAGATCCCAAGATCAACCAGCTTCCGAAGAAAATCAAGAAGATGAAGAAGTAACTCCAGTAATCGAAGCGAGGGTTGTTGTACCAAATAATATAGAACCAATTGATGAAGTATTAAATGCCGTTCAGAATACTTTAATGAATGCTTCAAATAATCCAAGGTAACAAGTCATGTAATCAATTTATTTATCAATTTGAAAATCTGTTGTATATAAATGAGCAAATATTTATTTAGGTTTATACTTTCAGCACTCTATCAAACAGCAGACCTTCTTCGATTCCTAGCTCTTCAGAAGCAACACCTCTAGGTGCAACTCCTAGATCATCTTCAACTGAGAATTTGACAGCTGAATCTAGATCATCAGCTAATGGTTTTCCAGAGTAAGTGTTATTCAAGAATAAATACCAAAAGTAAAATCAAGATATACAAAATGTTCATATTAAGTATTATTTGTCTACATAAATATTTCGATTAAAATTGAAGTTATAAATCGACAAATTAAATTCTTTAGTTTTGGAAGTGATCATACAACAGAATTGACTACTGCACAACAATAATTAACAAAATGGTAAACATATTTGACGACAAAACTAACTGATAACTAAATTGATAGTAATGTAACAGATATAAATGGAAAACATTATGAGGAATCAATTTTATTCAAATTACAATGCAATGACGCATATTTAACATTTTTTTAGAAATGCTTCAAGAACTGCTGAAATGTCGGAATTACTAACGATGTTAGGGCAATTACAAATTAGATTCGCTCCGTTTTTAGAAAGATATCAAACATTTATGAATGAAGATCCTGAAGTAACTACAGACGTAAGTATATGAATATACAAATCCTTCATAATATGTACTCACTTAATCCCTTTCTACCCTTAGGTGGTTTAGTGTATTTACATATGTTTGTAATCCCTCTGCACTGGATTTTTTCGTTACCTCTTCCCATTTTAAGTCTCTAATTTGATACATTTTCTGACTATATTGATCTTCTTCTTGAGTTATACAGTATTCTACCTGTCACAAATCTGATCTTCGTCGCGTTTGGTTTTTATTTCAGTTTATTGTCGACGTTTCTGCACCATATGAGACTTGTCACAAAGGTATCAAAACTTCCAAGGGAACTCTAGGCAAGGGCTTCACCGTCTCAAACGCGTCATGCTAATACCTTGTGAAGTGGGAGAAAAATAGCTTCCTTTGGGGTCTAGGTATGTTCGAGGCAAAATAAAGAGAGGAGACAAAATATCTGGAGTTTTAAAGAAACTCCCCAAACAATATACATCCACAAAGTTTTTTTAACCCATATGGTGTTGCTTTCTTATTTAACTCGACCAATTATATGTTTATATAGGTTCAGTGAAAAGTTATATTTATTTTTTAGAACCAGAGATCAACACAAACTATGCTGAATAGAGTGTCTGAAGTTATGCATTTTTTGGGTCATGCTTATCATTCCCTTAGTGATTTGATAATAAGAGTGAGAACCCCACCACCAAGACCGTTACTGTGTCGTCCGATTCTTATTCAACATTCTGCTGTAGTTCAAACAGGCATTCCAATACAAGTTGAGGTAATAGAGGTAATTTTTTTTAAATGAATTATGTTTGATCATAAAGAAATTTACAAAATTGTTGGGACATAATTGTTCATGATTCCTTAAAAATTAAATGTAAATACATATTTGAACGTTTTAAGACTCATTATTTTGCAGTGAAAATCTCAATTTGATTGTTTTGATATATACACAGCTATTAAAAAAAAATTCGTGTTTTTTACTACAGTTTTAAAGATGTTTTGCGAGATATGAATTATATTATTCAGGCACAAATTAATTTATCGGCTGATCGTGTATCTCAACCCGCTACGTCCCAAGCAGGGACTACAGCAGAAGATTCGAACAACACTTCAACCTCTACAACCACAACAGCGCCATCTACCAATAATGCAAATGTTAACACTACAAATGCTAGACAAGCTATATCTATACAACCAGGTAAATATGATTTTTTTTACCTGCAAGTATTCAAATTAAAGTTACAATATTTAAGAAGACAACAATACTTAGCATACTTTTGAAATATACAATTAGCTCAAGGTAGGAGAAATACTCTAACATAGCTCTGGAACATATTACCAGAAATGAAAGTATTGGACCACCAGCCTCAATATTTCATCAGAAAGGACAAAATTTGATACTGTTTTATGCTGTAGTCTGAATAAATATTTATAATCCGTATTAATTTTGGTGATTTATTGAATGATTACCTTTATCACTGAATTTTTTTCTCAATCAGCAGGTGACTTCGCATATGATAATATTGATGACGATTTAAGCATTTTTTCACATGGGCTGGACAATTTTTCATATGACAAGTCATTTATTCATTTATTTGCTCTGTTTCGTGGCACTATATGAATTTTTAACAAACCCAACATTTCCAACAACAAAAAGACCTCAAAGATTACGCCTAAACTCACTTTCAGTTAATGGTAAATATCAGCTGTTGGGGGACGTTCTAAAAAATGCAGTAAAAATTTTTTGGAATACATATTATATTCTCTAAATAATATTGTTTATTGTTAACGATCTTACATTTATTTTTCATAGGTTTCGTTGGGTTGCCATTTATTACTAACGCAGCAATGAGAGTACAACCATTGCCTTTGGAAATCCGCTCTATAAGACCCGTGAATCAGCCTAGACCACAAACCAATATGACTGAAAGTACTACAGCTTCCACTACAAATACCACTGATACAACAAACAACAGTAGTAGTAATACCGTACCAAATAGAGAAAACTCACAGCCTGGTTCCTTCAATTTAAACAATCCAAATGTAGAATTTTTCATGGAAGTTACACCTGAAGGTATTACAATTGATTCTTTGGAGACAACGGTTGTTGGTTCTAATCAAGCTAATGATTGTAAGTGACGTGTTCTTGTTTCGCTAATTTCCATTTGGGCTTTTCGTTTTTTGTGCTTCGTATGCTAATTCACGATAATATGTCTTTTCATATCAAGATATCTCGAAAATTTATAATCATGTATTGAGGCGACTGTATAATTATATCATATCATCTTTTTTGGTCATTGCAAATCTGTCTTAATGCCGCTTGACATGATGCAATATTTCTTAATAAAAAGCATGCGCAGAAGAAGTACATCTGACTGTTTCATGCGAGATCTCGCAATCGGTTTGGTGCCATTTTTATTATGTGCAAGGTGCAATTCTAGGTAGAAATCTAGTTATGTTTGGTTTAATAACCAACCTGTCCATTAGGCTCCAAAACCAAGGCAGCAGCAGATATAATTATTGACTTTGTTGCTTACTTGTTAGTGGCAGCTATGATGCAATGACAAGAGAAAATATTTTGACCTGCAAGAAATTGCATGTTATTTTGCACTATGTCAAGCAGCCTTTAACTACGTGTTTTTGTGTGTGAGTGTGTATTGTATTAATTGTAAACTTCATAACTTGAAATATTTAAAATATGATTGTTGCTTTAAGTTATACGAGGAGCCTTAAATGGACCACCACCAGAATTTTTGCAGTCTCTAATGCAAATGGCTGGACAAATCATAAACCGTAATATAACAAATCCCAATGCAAGTACTGCAAGCACTGAACCTACACCAGCTCAGTCCACCCAACGAACTACTACTACTACTACTAGTTCAGGACAAACAGCAACATCTACACCCAATCAACCTACACAAATCCGGGTAAATGCGCAAACGGCCAATACAACATCAACAAATACAAGGGCTACTTCAAGGCCTCATGTACATTTGGCCCAACAAGCGATGCAAGGTATACGTAAGTCAATGTGTTTGTTAATTATTAAGTATTAATAAACTAGTCAATTTCCTTCAAATATAGATCAATCAGTTCCTGATACAGTGAACAAAAAACAAGTTTCTTAATTAAATTTCGTTTTATTTATAGTTTTAATTCCTTGCTAAAGTGATACTATCAGTTCCCTCGCTTTTCCTTTCTATTCATTTTTTTTGGAACGATGTTTCTTTCCCCTCAAATTGGACATATGTTTCAGTTGATGGGTATTTTTTTTCCTCCGAGAATTGTTTTGCACCATAGAACAGTGGGAATAAGAGTGTAAGGACCCAAAACCAAAGACTCTGAAAGCCTTGGAAACTCTCCAAGCATTTTTCAATTCAACTTGAAAAGAATTATCGCAAACAGGCGAGTATCAATGTGTCCGTTAGCCAAGCAACTGTTTGAGCTCTGAGCTCTAATTTCGTGAGATCTAACATGGTCTGGGAACACCTGGACAAGTTAAATGAATCAAGATTGGCAGGCTTAGGTGGGCACGCATCAACACCAGCGTGCCCAAACTTTAAGGTCATATCAACGGGCGGTAGAGGTAGAGCGAGACCAAGACTAAGATTGAGAGACGAGGTCTTTGAAGATGGTGCAACAAACGGAATGGTCCTTGCAAGAGACTGTAAAAGATGGCGTTTGAGGCTAGAGAAAGGAAGTTCCAAGGGAACATTTTTGGGTGGACTTTAGAGGAGACGACAAAACATAGATATTACTAATAGTGTTGGATTATTAATTAAGGATACCAATCTAATATAAAAATAAATGGAGCAATATGTTAAAGCTTGATTAACAAATTAAAATCAAAAATACGTTATCCAACGTCCTAAAGAGAAAATAAGAAGTAATAATTGATTATTTCAATTTCAGGAATAAATTTCATACAATACTACAAAAGATGGAATTAATCCATTCTACAATCAAGAAACTTTTAAAATTTAATTTTGTTGATGGATGAGACAACCGTTATATTTTTTTATTTTTCAGTTAGGTATAACTTAGTTCTCATATTTATTTTCAGGTGGTTTCGATCCGTTTTTACCATGCAATTCACATCATATTTCACGAAGGAGAGTTCAACCTCAAGCAACAACAGCACCAACTGCTTCCGCAACTCCCAATTCGAATACATCGAACGCGTCATCTAGTAATGAAACACCGGCAGCGTCCGGAGATCAAAGAAATGTTCAACAAAATATAATGAATTTATTGAGTGGAATGTACGATTCTCTTAGATCGCAATCAGATACGAGAAGGAGTACAGAATCAGGAACTAGACATTCTTCTAACGCCCCATCTAATTCTGCTAATGGAGACCACATAATGTTTGGATCGCCAAATATAGCTTCTCTAAATTCTTTATTATCAAATTTGCCTGGTGGTTTGGTGAGTATTAATTTAAATATTAAATTAGTTTCTTAGTTGAAGATGTCTTCGAGAGCTCTATTAGTTCAACAATCACATGAAAATTAATAAAACTACCAAACGCTGATGTGCTTTGAGGCACGTTACTAAGCAAACTGTGAAGACCAAATGTTTATTCCTCGCAGTTTTGCCAGGTGTTAACATCTTCGCAGAGTTTGTCTTACGAGCAGACTACTCAGCTATACCAATTATGGCTTCTGGTCCAATTGGGCCTTGTCATAGCCTTTGTTGCCTGACTGGGTGGGGGTCCAAACTAGCTAGCAAGCTATCCTATTTGACAGGTCTATCGCCATAAGACTTCTTTCTTTTCCATAAAATCGAAAATTTGAAAGAAAAGTATTTTGAATTGATGAAGGATATCAAAGTACAGTTTCCTCATTCCATGACAGATTTCTGCAACATTTTCCGAACTAGAAAAATTTGTTTATTTTGGTAGTGAAGCCATTCATCCTTGAGCCATCCTTATACCATTTTAGTATTTAGTAGATGTGGGTCTCCAAGCCCTTGTTATTAACAGTCGCAGAGGCAGACCCCATCAAAATGATTCACCTGCAGCCCTACAGTGGAAGTATTGATAGTTTGAAATATGGTACAGTTAATTATATACGGTGGTGTTATAAGGGTCTTATCTAGTAATCACGTGATGAACCATCATCCCTAATGTGGTGAGCATATTGTCTTAAAAGTATCGATGATTAATTTGTTTTAAATTACTAGACAAAATGTGAAAGCTTTAGCAGGGGTAGTTGTGAATTTAGATAAGTCTCATAATTGTTATCTTGAGGCTGATTATATGACCAAATGTGATTTATTAGTAATTAATGGTAAGTGGTGATGATCATAGATAAATTTTTGGGCAAATGGTTACCCAGAACTACTTTTAGTTCAGGCAGGGGTGGATCTGAACTTAGTATTTTTAGCCTTAGAGGATAATCAAGATACTTTAAGTTTTGTTGTGACCAATGTATCAGTTATTAGTGGCCCTATAGGAAAAACATGGATGAAAATTGGAATTTCTCTTTTTGGAAATCTGTTAATAGCCTCAGTTTTTTTGCGTACTGCTTTTTTTAAATGAAACTAATGTATAAATTAATTTGTTTCGATTAGAATTTGCCGGATTTATTGCGCCAAGGTCCCACAATAGATCAACTACTCCATCAATTTCAAGATGATCAATATGTACCAGGTGAAAGCATCATAGTTGATTTGATAATGCTTTTAATAAGAAACCTCACACTCTTGTAAGTGATTTATCATTTTAAGGGTATAAATGTGTAATTACAATTATTTATTTTGTAGAGATTTATTTACTCTGTATAATGGTAACGTCGATCCTATTAATAGGAATGTTAATGAAATTCAAACTTTCTTCAGAACTAGAATATGTGAGGGTGATATTTCTCCGGCAGGAATTGATAGAGGAATTGAGAGACTTATCAGGGAAATGCAACCATTTCTGGAGAACTTCGTAAGTAATCTGATAAATTAAAAAGTCTGTTTTTTTAACAGTTTTTTTAGGGTTCGTTGCAAGTTCGAAATGATATTGATATGGTTAGATCTGCTGAACAATTATTTAGACAGAGATTACCGAATATAATAAACATAGCCGTTCATTTAACTACAAACACTACTCGTATTCTAATAGATCAATGTTTGACTACTGCTAAACAACTTTTAGCGTTAACACTTTTAGCGAGCGCGAATGCTCAGAGGGGAGTTGAACAAGTTTATGAACAGATAATGGTAAGAAATTTAAATGAAATCGTTTCTTCTATATATTTTTGTTCCTAATCCTTTTCCTTAGTACTTAATATATTGTTATATTTCCTTTACCAATAATTGTTATTTTAACTCAACAAATCCTTTTCTTTCCATTTTCTTCCAATCCCTTTCAATATTCTTATTATCAACTTGTTCTAATCGTGCTTTGATCTTTATCTTTGTCAATAATTGTTATTTTAACGTCGTCTACTTTCTCACTAATTCTTTTCAGTCTCTTCTTCAAGACAGCTTGTCTATCGGGCTTAGGCTACCTCCTCTTGTACTCCTTCTAATGTCGTTTTTGGCTATCATGATTTATGTCAATTAATTCCCCTGCTATTACAAGTAGGCAAGTTTGGAACTACTATTGTTTAATTCAATTCTAGTACTTGAAATATAACTATTTCAAACTACGATTCATCAGGTGAAACCTATTCGTAAACTCTGCCTCCCCGCTCGTCGGCAATGGGTTTATTGCGTTTTTCCTGTAACCTAGTGAAATCATCTATTAGCCCAAATGGGGAGGGAATTATATAGCAGTAGATGTACCCCCTGTGGCACTAAACACCTACCTAATACTACCCAAAAGATTTTTGGTTCGTCGAGTCATTTTGTTTTATCTGAAGGAGACCTAAAAAATCACCACAATCCCAGTTCTGTAGAGTATAATACTTCCTGTACCAGGGTTATTTCTAAAATATACCGTATCCCGCATGAAAATGTCGCTATTTTACCCAAGGAGTTTCTCTTTCCAAAAACATTTAAAATATACTATTACATGAAACATTGTATATTTCTAGACACATTTTATGAGAGACATACCCCAAGATATTCAAAATTGGACTGTAATGACCAGCTTAGTACAGTTAAGACAAATTGTTGCAAATTTGAGCGTGCCAGAAGGCCTTCTACAACCTTACATCGTTCACAGAACAAGTCGGTCGGTTTTAACTACGAATAATGAAGAAACTGTCGTGCAGAAAGAACCAGAAGTAGAGGTAGGAATAATTTTTATTATAAAATATTCAGCTTAATGTGGCAAAAGGACTTTTGGATCTAAAGTTACTAAATTCTGAAGAAATTTCATGCTCATCATTTGAATATTCATTCTATATCTGCTCCATTGATTCCACAGTTGTTTGTTGGCGAATTGGGTGGGGATGATGAGAAAATTCGTGTGGTATTAATTCATTTCATCTCCAATTAAATTGGATAGAGGTAAACTATAGGAGAAGAAAAAATTACCACAGAAATGTTGAAACTTTGAAAAACCTTTCAGGAAGTAACGTTACGGTTATTGTTGAATAAATGCATACTTAAAGTAGAATATCAAAAATGTAAAAAATGCTAATATTTTAGCCCCCTTTTTTGAACTATAGCTTTTTATACTCTCATCTGTTTCTAAACCATCTTCTGCTTCTCTATATAGTTGTGCGAAGAGTTTTATCCATTGTTTTTAGTGTTATTAACTAACACGAAATCAGTATCTTTCCTTTGTTTTCATAGAATTTTCTACACTTTCTTTTGTCATCTATTCCTTTGGTAACTTTTCTCTTCATTTATTTCAATTTCTTAATCTCGTTATATTGTTTTCTATTATTTATTCTTGCTTCTGTTCACTTTTCTCCTATGTTTGAATAGTTACTATAGAGTGATTGTATTTCATGTTCAGCAAATGGACGTGGATGTTCAAGAAATAAGAACAGAAATTAATCGGCAAATTTTAACAAATGATCCGGAACCATTAGAAGATGTAGTCATAGGATCAGAATCATGGCACGGTCAAGTTCCAGAGGTATTATTCTAATATTTAATTGATTTCTATTACAATTTCAACATTTTCAGGATTGGGTTCCAATTATAACTAGAGATGCACAAAAACAGAGAAGACAGAATCCTCAAGGACCTTTCAGCGATGCATACCTCTCAGGTATGCCTAGTAAGAGAAGAAAAATTGTCACAAATTCAAAACCTCACGGGAGCTTATCTCAAGTGATTTCAGGTAATATTTAATATTAGTATAAAAGTGATTAAGTTTTTTAATACGTTTAATTATTTTAGAAAGTGTGAGACATGCTGTAACCGTAAGTGGACTAACGCCAGTGGCGCCGTTGGAAGTTGTAGCTGAAGCGGCCGGAGAATCGACGGAGTTACAAAACGCTTATAGGAATTTATTACGTTCGACTGTTCAATCTAATCTTGCAGACAATGAGGATTTTCTTCCAGATAGATATCCCAACATTTCGAAATATTTTAATGGATCACAATGATGACTAAATATACATCGTACATAATATAATTATTGATTGTATCTTTTTTGTTTATTAAAAAAATATGAATAAACTGGTAAATTATGAACTGGATTTTATTTATTGAAATAATATAAAATTTACACTAAAATAAAATTACGCGGGTCTAAAAAAATCTTTAATATTGCTATTAGAATAGTTTTTTTTTGGTTTTACTTTAGTAGTTGGAGTTTTATAAGATGTAGAGGCGATTTGTTTATTTAATTCCGCTTGTATCTTTACTGCTACATGATAATCACTGTGACTATCGAAATCTTCTAGAGGAATACAAGTTTTACATTCGGGGCAATAATGTTCGTTAGGTGATACTTCCGTTTCCGATTTGTTTACACGATTCGACGAATTAGTCGCTTCTACACATTCGGGATCGTTAACCTCCGTAATATTCTTATCGGAAGTTTCTAATTCGGAATTGGAGAAATATTTTTCGAAAAAAGATTGGGATGATTTCATTCTCTTTTCTAATTCGATTTTATTCCATTCTTGCGATACTAAAGATGTTAGTTCATTATCGTTACCAAAATAATTGTCTAAAGGTTGACTTGAAACAAACTCGGGGTAAATATCTTCGAAATATATGTATGTACTTGGATCCTCTTCTAAATCTTCTGTTGAAGCAGAATAGACACTGTGTGCGGCATTCGTATCGTCTTCTAAATCTTCGTTTTCATTATCGCTTTTAATTTGTTCCGGATTCTTTTCATCTGAAATGAGTTCGCCTAATTGAATCGGAATGTCGTTTGTTATCGGTCTATCTGCATTAATTTTTGCAAAATACGAAGCTATATCCTTACTAGATTTTTTCAAATCTTGAAAATTTGTAATACTGATCCCAAGAAAAGTAACATTGTAAGAATCATTCGGTTTCTGACAACTCCTTTTAATAACTTCTGCGCCATCCTGAGCTATTGTGGAGCGTTCATAAGATTTCAATGAAATTGTACGGGAGCTACTGATAACCTTATTATTCAATTCTTGGGAAAAACTGATCACCATCTGTTTCGCTTTTCTATTATTTTCCTTTATATCTTTTTGCAGCCTCTCGGATATTTCTAAGGCTAATTCATTCATCCAATGTTGGATTACAGCGAAAGTTGTTAAAGACGATCGTCCAGGAAATCTTTTACAGCAACCGATAGATTTTGATATTAGTTTTGACACAACAGGTTCCGTATCAATTCCTCTGGCAATGTTATATAACCATGAACTGAAAAAGATTTTAAAATTTCGTTTTAATACAGTATTCATATTCGGATTTATACAGTTAAAGATGTACAGTATTATAACAAAATCCTGTAGGGTAGCTGCCCTTTCAAATGACTGATACTAACCTCAATTTTCCAAACCGTTAGTACCTCAACGCCTTGTGAGGAAAAATGTGTACAGAAGATTTAATAGAATGAAAAACGCTTGCAATTTGATCAATCACGTCATATAAGATATTTCTACGAGGGTGGATCCCTTTGCTTCGCCCTTGATCTTTATAATACTTTCTAGAAACTGTCAATCTGTAGCTTACAAAATGGATCGTATCGAGCTACGCGGTGATTAAATACGTTTGAAACAGACAAATTCGTCTTGAATTAAATGTCGTGTATAGAAGAAAAAGCAGTTAGTGGCCTACAACTGCCACTATGGGCTAAAATCTTTTTCAGAATTTGGTGTTGCAATATCGATGAATGACTATTAGACAAATAGTTAAAGATAGAGGTTTGTCTTACCATGACTGCACACTATGATATCGAAACCAAAATATACATTAAAGAGTGGAAGTTTCGAGGTTTACCACGTCAAAAAAAATTGATCATGCTGAATGTTGAAGAGATATAAATCAAATTCTCACCCATTTTTAGTTCCAAATTTTTCAATGAGATGATGTTCGGAAAACTCCACTAATTCTCCCATTTTGGTAATTTCTAATACTTCTAACACTTCCTGGCCAAACTTTCCACCTAAACCGGAAATTTTTTTTATAGGAACGGTTTCAAAATACGCTGCAACCGAATCTTGCGGTAGAATAGTTTGTCTATTTGGTTTATGTAATCCGCAAGCAAGTTTCGCTAATATTTTATTGTGAGCTATGCCAGCTGAACATTTATATCCTAAAAATATAATAAACTTTGAGTTTTTTTTTTGTATTTATATTATATTAATTATTATAATAGATGTAATTAAAAATAAAATATAATATAAACCTGTTTGTTTTAAAACCTCTGCTCTTATTTCTTCACATATAATACCACCTAAGCATAACTTTAAATTGCTTTCTGTGAATTCTGCATTTGATAAATTTTCCACAAAATCTTCCATCTCATAACCAACAACATGAGTATTTTTCAATTTATCAGCAGTTATATCATCAATTCCATTCTGCATTTTATTTAAAACCTCATCGGTTACATCTAAATATGCTTCATCCACTGATGCTCTTTCCAATATAGCCGTAAAAGTTTTCAAAACATCTGCTACTCTTTTTCCAGCATCTCTGTATCTTAAAAATTGCAACATTTAGCACAAGAAGTTTATATTAATGACTTGAAGTGTGTCCATATTTATCACCTTCAAATTATTTTAAGTGACTAAAGTTACAAATTCAGAATTTTGTTAGAAAAAAAATTTTTTAGTTTTTAGACAAACTTTTAAGATTAAAAGGGTGAAGGTAAAAAATGAACATTTGGTTTAGTTGACAATATCATGTCACTCATAGTGAAAGGGGGTAACTTTTTTGCCAATTAACTGTTTGACTTCGTTGAGGAAAAAGGAGAGTTATTTTTTTTCTAATATTTTCATACTTATTAATCATTTCTTTGACTATGAGCAGAAAATTATGTTCAAATTTTGATGCAACAACAGTTGCTAATTCTTTTTCAGGGAAAACTGAAAAACTTTTTTGTATGTTGGTTATAATCTATTATTTAGAAACTGAATTCAATTTTACAACAAAAATATGTCAAAAAATTTGTGTTCTTCATATATTTTGAATATAAGTCCTGCGTGAATAGAGGCATTTCTTGGAGATGAAGTAAATTATAAAAAACTACCTCTACAGGATAAACATTAATTTTTTTGAGGGTAAATATCAAATTATTTCCAATGGGAAATTGAATATGGCTGTAGAAATGATGAAATTTTGATAAAATGTGTTCTAGGGCCCCAAAATTCATGAATGGATTTTTTAAAAAGAATCTCTAGTTCATATGGTAGGAATCGATTTGATCGACCATCATATTTAAATCCTGAATTGCTTGGTAGAAATTACTCCTAACAGGCATAACTTCACTGATGATTATTTATTTATTCAAGACCATTTTGAAACAAAATGATTTAAAAACAGTTTTGATTGAAAATTACTTACTTTGTTAAATCTGCTTTTCCTCTAATTTGTGGAACTTTCGCTAATATAATATCTGGGCATTTATGTTTGGCATCTTCTCCTCTCATATGTCTTGTTACTCCACACTGTCTAGCTGGATAATTAACTGCAATTATTCTAATAATTTTATGATGATTACAAAAAATGTTTTTATACGTCACCTAATAAGTAAAAATTTATTTGATACAATGAGATTACGCAAACCAGCGCCAAAAAATAACCACATTTTATTTAGAATAATAGAAAAGATTTCATACACTGCAATTTGCACATTGTTCATATAGAATTTATTAATAGAATTAATTTCTATAAGCTTAATTTGGCATTGAGTTACAAAAAGGGAAATTCACCAAACTTGAGTTCAACTTCAGTCTTTGAAGAATATAAATTATCGAAACGCGTTTCAGAGAATGTGTTCAGCATGAATATCACCAGAGGTTCCATAAATTCCAGCTTAGTTGCATATTTTTTCCTATTACTGCCACTAATTTCAATCTTTCCATTTTCAGTGAAAAACAGTTTTTCTATAAGTTACTGGTTCCTATTCAGTTTGAAGGACAAATCAGTGTAAGGGTAATTAACACAGAATGAATATCACTCAAAATTACAGAAATTGCAATAGTTTATATTAAGCAGAATAGAAAGGAAAAATATTGATTCATATCCAAGTTTCCAGCAATGTAAAAATGTGCTTTTAACATAATGACACATTTCTCGTTTTAACAGCTGTAGCTGTTAGATTTTATACAGATTATATTCGAATTGACTGATTTTTATGGGAATATTTTGAATCTAAAGTTTATAATACCAGACTTAACAGTTTAAGCAACTTAAAGCCTGAATCGGGTAGAAAAGAAATATTTGGAGGTAAGCAAAAACCATTTACACCTCAAGAGCATCTGATGTAATTAGATATAGTAGAAATTGAAGAGTGGAGATTTTGTAGCAAAGATGATGAAATTCCGGATTCCCTAGGTCTAGAATTCTCTGCCAAATGTCTTTATGAGTGAAGATATCAGGATAGAGTCAAACTTAATATTCAATTTAGCTATCTAGCAAAATAAGACATTGGTTAATGCTCAATTTCTATAAAAAAGAGGTTTTTTGTAGTTCTATGTTTAGTTAGATAATGAACTTTCACTTTCAAGACCTTTTTATATTATTTTATTGTAATGATCAGTCTTGATTTTAGGTCTCCTTTTGTTTTTATCAAAATATTACAAACTATAATAATAAATTAATACGTAATCAATGTGTTAAGCCGAATCAACAAGAAAGTAAAAATATTATTGTGTTCATTCTTTATTAATAAAAAGTAATAGGCATGGTAAGAAAACATCCATAAAACATAAATAAAAAACCTGTTTTAAAAGTTGCGTTTTCCCATCAAATAGTTTATTTTAATGATACAAATATTTTCAAATTTCATTAGTAAAAAAATACCCGCCAAATTAATTATTCTAACAATTAATTTTAACTGTTCTTACCCTCCACCTCTCCACTCGTTATATTGTACAACTGCAATAGGTTTTCCTTCATATTCAGGATTAAGTTTTTCTTCGACCTGACAATAAAAACAGTCCATGTCTATTAAAATAACAACCCTTTCTGTATGGGTCATATTGATGTAAACCACAAACAAGAACGAAAAATTTCATAAAAACGATTTAATTGCGTATACTTGTAATTAGCGGTATTCAAATTTCAAAGAAATGTAATATTAACTTATAGGTTAACAATTCCATGGATCACAATTCAAATTATTGTTCTATGAAAACGGGAGATAATAATCGTTCTGTGATCATTTCATAAAACTATACGTCAATTAAATTTTTTTACATATTAGTGATTGATAATTTCAAATAATTTTGACAAAAATTACATTTCTAATAATAAACAAAAAGCAATACACACGTCAAAAAGAATAACAATTATGATTAGCGTGTAGAATTTGCTATGAACGTCAAACGTCGTTTATGAATCGACCTTAATTCCCTTCAATTTAATTGAGTTGGCAACTACGGTGCATTGATACTATATTATGAAATTATGATTATGGTGTGATAAATCATTACCAAGTTTTATTGTTAGTGATTGTGGAGTAAAAATTTAATGCTAACAATGTAACTTCAACATTATGGCAAATAATTCAGAATTATTTATTTGCCTCATAGTATTAAGCTCAATCGTATTTTTATATATTGTTAATAGGAGTGTTCTTAATACTGAAATAGTCCAAAATCCTCCAGAAGAAATAAGTTGGATAATACATGGTATACGAAATATTTTAGGATATGCCACGATATTTCTACCAGGTTATTTAGTCCTTAGGTATGTACAAAAAACTAATTATATAAATAAAAGTGGCAGAGGAATCATTGGAGCTACAATAAGAACTTGTTTTGGAGAAGAGGACAGTTTACCAGTGACTACCAGTTCTAAGACTTCGCCACAAGAAAGAACTTTACTTCAAGATGGGCTTCTCCTTTTGTTTTACTTTTTTGGCTTACAGTTATCTTATTTATTATGGGGTGTTTTGCAAGAAAAAGTAATGACTCAAGCTTACGAGAGTTCTAATTCAGACATAGGATACTTCAAAGATTCGCAGTTTTTAGTATTTGTAAATAGAATTTTAGCCTTTTTGGTTTCTGCTTGTATTTTACTTTGTAAAAGACAGCCTAGACACAAATGTCCATTATATAAGTACGTATTTTGTTCATTTTCTAATATTATGAGCTCATGGTGTCAGTATGAGGCGTTGAAATATGTATCTTTTCCTCATCAAGTTCTTGCTAAAGCGAGCAAAACAATTCCTGTAATGATAATGGGTAAATTTATGTCAAAAACTAAATACGAATATTATGAATATGTTACAGCTGTAATTCTTTCAGTGGGTATGCTATTATTTATGATAGATACTGGGAACGATAGATCAAATTCTACAGTAACTACTTTTGCAGGTGTTATATTGCTCTGTTCCTATATAGTATTTGATAGCTTCACTGCTAATTGGCAAGGGAGTTTATTTAAAACATATGAGATGAAACCTATACAGATGATGTGTTTTGTTAATTTTTTCTCTAGCATATTTACAGCAGTTTCATTATTACAACAAGGAGGATTTATTGATAGCCTTTCTTTTATGATAAAATTTCCTAGTTTTACTTTAGACATTGTTATTTTATCTTTATGTAGTACATGCGGTCAGTTATTTATTTATAATACAGTCTCTACATTTGGACCTTTAGTTTTTGTGATAATAAGTACTATAAGACAAGGTTTCTCAGTATTACTAAGCTGCATTATTTATCATCATTATGTGTCTCTAATCGGTGCCATTGGACTTATTTTAGTATTTTTAAGCATTTTTCTTAGGATCTACTGCAGCTACAGGCTTAAATCTCAAAAAGAATTACTTCAAAGTTCTAGTATCTTAAAAAATCAAACAAAATTGTAAGTTTATACTGAACGTGCTGTTCACTACCACTACGCTATCAAAATTACACTGTTAAAACTTTCAGCCGGTTATGAATCAGTAATTTGTGACTCCAAGGCTATGATTATTACTTTGATGTAGTAGTAAACAGTGTGTTCAGTATGTGTTCATTAACGATTAATTAATGAAAAATATCTTTTTAATTGCTACATAAATTAAAAATATATAATATTACTTCTTTTGTTTTTTGATGACTACTATATATTTTCGAGATGAAGACCTAAATTTCTATTTTGATTTTAGCCTAAAAATTATTACAATTTGAAATTATCTAAATTTTAAAACATTGCACAAATGTAACCCAGACAGAGATACAATCTCTTGTGTGTAATTTAACTCACCTTCGGGGAACCAATGGGAATTATGGTACACGATCTTAATAGGGACCCACAACATAGTTGTGCGATTCCGGGTGTCCCTTAAGTTGAGGTATCAAATATTCTCGGATTGTTATTATCAAGTTTAAATTCAATTTCCAGTATTTAACAATCAAAACTTTTTCTTTCCATTGAATGATAATTGAAGGTACTTTGAATAGACGCTTCAGCAGGCGTTAATAACGAAGTAAACTGATGATTTTTTTATAGGATTTCGCAATAAGTTGTTTGTAATTGTATACTTATAACCCTATATTTTAGTTTGGATACGAGATTAATTATTTGAACAGGAATTTTGTTTATAATAGGTACAGCATCAGCAAGAAATTTTCTAACAAACTAAAAGGCGAATTTTAATTGAAAGGGAAGATTGTTCGAAATATTAATTTTCATGTTATTTTTCGAATAAAAGTGTTTTTTTTTATGAACATATTGTTTGTTAAAATTATCTTTATCTATATTGATTTATATGGGGGGATGTTGTTTGGTAATAACAGGATTAAGATATTTGGTACTGAAAGTTTTTTATCTTGTTTTAATTGTTTTCTCAGAAATTTTCCATTAGATGCTTTAAATTATAATTACATTGTTAAGTATGTAAGTCGAGACAAAGTGATATAGAGCTTAAAGAAATTTTTAAACTGTCTTTCTTATTTATATCCCGATTAATGATCAATAGCAAGTTTTAAAAAAAAAATTATTTATTTTTTTAAATAAAAAAATGTTTTATAAAAAGTTGCAAGAGTTGAAATATTTAGAAAAAAAACACTGCCGAACAAAAAATTGAAGTAATTTGAAACTATTATCACAAAGATATCCCTGACGGTGCGCTTCGGTAAGGCTCCAGGTGGATAACGGCTACACAAAGAACGAGAACCTTAGAAGTCTTGCTTCAAATGCACTTTTCCGATTCTAAATCAATCTTAGTGTTCAAGTTCTGATTCATACGGACCACCACACGGTCATAAAGATAATAAACTACTAAGGAGTAATTTGGACTGTTCTTTCCGGTCTACAAACCACCGGGTAGGGATGACATGCCTCTTCACCTGGTGAGGATTTTTAGATCCTGTCTGCTGAACAATAGAAAGAGGTGAAAGTATTAATTCCAAAATACGGAAGGAACGATTCAACTCCAATCCCAAAGCATATCGTTCCATCAGCCTCACGAATTTCCTACTGAAAACAATGGATCGGTATTTGAAAGAAAACATGAATCTGGCTCTACACCACCTGGTGAAAAGGGTGGTAAGCAGTGGAAAGGTCGTTCCGCTGCCGATCACATGACAAGGGTCCTGTAACTGGTAGGTTAATGACAAACCGAAGGACTAAGGATTAACCTAAAAAAAACTCCTTTTATATAAATATGGGATCAAAGGGAGTAAAATTGAGTTGAAAACCCAATTTTATTGAAGATGTGAAGCAGTAATCAGAATAAGTAAGTAATCTTTTTATTTTATATATTATAAATTCAACAAGCTTTAAAAATACATTAAAATTATTATACACATTTTAACAAATATTTTTGGCTTATTGGTGTCAGCTTGAAAAAAAATTTGACGAGCAATGCAAAAAGAAATTGATGGAAATATTCTTTAATATTATTTTTATAGTTTCAATTTAAAACATTTTCGAGAATAAATTATATTATCTGAACGAAATTATGCAATTTATCTATACTAGAGGTGTTTTGAAATATATATTTTTTATTAATTTTAATATTAATTAGTAGAAGATATTAAAATATTTTGTTCGTACATCTTGATAAACTTACGCATTTGAATAACACTAAAAGTATAATATAAACAAATATACAAAGAATAATGTAAAAATAAATTTTAAGTTGTAAAAATCTGGACGGAGACCATAGTACGGTGAACTGTAAATCGTTATTTTCTGAAACAGATATATAAGTGGAATTATATTATAATTTAAATAAAAATGTATAATACGAAGCTTGTCTGGAAATTTTTCTACCTCAATTTGTGTTTGACAATCTTATAAATGACTGGACAACCGTCTGATTAAGGTTATAGAAATAGAAGAAGCAATCGGTGTATCAAAAGAGCGCATTTGCCATCAACTGACTGTCAATAAATCGTGCGACTGACACACAGATGGCGCTGCCATTTTCAAATCCATATGACGTTTATTAAGAACCAACTTTCAAAAAACTATTTGTCAAATTTTATGACATTTCGATTAGTCAGTAAAAAGTGACAGCCATTTAAGTAAAGATACTTTTGTTATATTCAAAACAATTTCGTGTTATAATAAATTATCATTTTTAATCACCACCACATTCAATAGTTTGTTTTTTATGTACCTTTTGCGTAAAACTATTTCAGTTTGAAGCAACAAAAAACTGCAATTTGAGGTTATGTACTAGTTTAATTTCATTGAAAAATAACAATAAACATTTCACTATTTTTCTCCAACTAAAAATAAAGGTTTTTTAAAGGACTTTAAAACTTAATAAGTCGCGTGACTGACACACAGATGGCGCTGTCACATGACGTTTATGAAGTACCAACTTTCAAAAGACTTTGTGTCAAAAAAAAAGTGAAGGTACTCCTGTTATTTTCAAAATAATTTCGTGTGTTAATTCATCATTGCTACTTGATGAAAAAAAAAAGAAATGGCTTCTGATGATGATGGTGAACATTCTGGTCATCCAATTGAATCTAGTAATAGACAACTTCCGTCCAGTTACATCTAACTTCTTCAGAAATATCTAGAATATAGTTCATGGCTACCTAATAATAGATGGAGCCACCCGCCATATTTTTTATTAAACTGTCATGTAAAGTATGAACCAAAGAATCTATTGTGTTCCCTTTTCTTCTTGTAGCACTGGGGATACTCAATCTTATTAGAAATATAGGTTGTGGCATGGTTTTCCCCAGTCGCTCTCAGATAGAGCAAATGTGGATAAAGGTTGCATCCTCTACATCTGCTAAACCTAGCGTCTTCAGGTGTATTCTTGCCTAGGTTAATACATCCAACTGATCTTCCCTTCCTAGTATCTCAACCCCTGTAAATTATTCCAGTAACTGGTTTTATGCCTAGAACTTTTTTCCTCTATTATTCTATAGTTAATTCCACGACAGATTTCAACGTCTATGAAAGGTTTATCCACCCCTACTTTAGCAAGTATGTCAACTATTTAATTTCTATCAGTGTGTTGAAGAAACTGTCTTTATAATTTCCTATATATTATGTTATTGCTGGTACCGTTATATAATGTGTGGTGTGTGGCTGTGAACCCGTTTTACTATATGATTAATAATAAATTGATAGATTATAATTACCTATAACCGCAAAGCCGTATCCAATTTTATTGGTTCCCATGCGGTATGATGCTGTTGGAATTAATATTTCATACATATCTTTCGTACCTAATGTATATTGGAATATTTTATTATTATCAGGCGTAACAGGTGAAATTTGGTAATCTTGAGATAGGTGAGCGTCTGTATTTATTATCATACTTTTATGTTCGTGCGCGGTAAACATTAGATGAGGCCTCATTTTTTTCATCACCTACAAAAAAAACTTGAAGATGAGATTACTGATTACCTATAAGGTTTATGTTTAGAAGAAAGAGAATAAATGGCAAGATGTATCGCTTGGAAACACCAGAGTTGACCTGGATGGATCGGTCTTGGGGGAAGCTACTAAGTTGATAAGTGAGGTCAACAAACCCCGTACGATTAAATTATTTATTTACAAACGCCCCTTTTATACATAAACTTGTAACTATTTCAGTATTTAGACAAGTGTGAATAAATTAAATGGATCTATTGTACTTTAAACTAGTAATCTAGTGCTTTTTCTTAATGAGACCGATCGACTATCACTAGCAGAGTATAATTTTGTAAGTAAAAAAAATCTTAATAAAACGTTAAAAATCGTATATAAAAATAAATTATAATGACAATATATAAATAAAAAGATTGAGGCATTGAAAAATTGAAGTAATATTTGTATATTTACCTTATCAACGAATAATGAGGGTTTAAACATTAGAGGCACATGACTTAAGCCAATAAATAAGTGTTCTGTATCAAAAAATTCTCTTTTCTTTTTGTAAACAGGAATTTCTGAAACCAATCGATTTATTTTGAAAAAATTGAGATTTTTGTAAGAAATAAAATTGGGTTGGGAAAAAGCGTGCTCGAACCTCCTAATTTTTTCCGGTGTTATATTACTATCCTCTCCTCCTATATCATTATCACCAGGTAACCATATATACTACAATTAATTCAAAAATAAAACATTACCCTTTCAATTTTTCTCTAAAAAATGTATTTTGTAGTAATACATACCCTTACTATTGTTGAAGTTGAAGAACCTAAAAATATATTAAATAATCTTCTAATATACTCATGAAACTCTTGATTAGAAGCCCTATGTCCTTCATCCATTAAATCTCCTAGAAATATAACCACATCTGGTTGAACAAAATTATAAGCCTGTAAATATGTCTGCCTTAAAAACCTGCAAATTATAACACATCTTATGGAATTACGCATATTTTTACCCAATAACTGAAGATATTTTTATAAAACGAATTTCCTGTATATAATAATTATCAAAACTTACCTGTCACTATCGAAAATACTAAAAGGTGTAATATAATGTAAGATTTCTTCATTATTTCCAATAATTTGGGGATCTGCTACCAATAAAATTTTAGTACATCTATCACGTTGCTTGCACTTTAAATCATACCATTGAAATGTATTGAAATAGTAGCAAAAAATCTCCATGTAAATAATACATCCCGTTAAACACATAAATAAACAATAGAAAAAACATTTCCTTTTGGAATACCTAAAAAACTGGAAGTGTACGTATTTTTCCAAATTTGATATTTTTACTTTTCTATATATACTATATTACTAATTTACCTAGATCTTAAATATAACATTGTTTCTTAAAATCATATTGTTTGTTTCCTTAAAAGTAACCAATATAAAAGTCACGATACGGATACATCTGTATGTGTATCGTGATATAAATCTAGTTTTGACAATTCATAATAATTCCATAATAACAATAAATTAAAATAGGTTATCTCACAGAACATACCATATATGTAATAAGTATATGGAACATACCCCTGGTATGTTCTGTGGCGGATCTAAATTTCTGAGATACTACGTTACCAGCGGTATTGGGGTAGTTTAAACTTCAGCTTAACAACACATGGAGGATCCAAACCTAACTTTCTCAAAATCAAATTTTCAAATATTCCCTCCAAATTTTTTATATTTGCTGTGCTTCTATTGAAAACATTTATTTGTATTTCTTCACAGTGTTAACCAAAAGTACTACTTCATTGTCAGAGAAATTTTTGATTTAAACTCAAGCTTAAACCATAATTTAAACTTTAGTTTAATCTTAACTTTTGTTTAAGATGGTAAAATTGGTCCTAAGCACTCATATAGTGGCTTGATAGAGACAGGGTGGCTACATCAGAGATTCTGATTAAGTATTTGAGAATATAAATTACGACTTTTTGAGCGTTATTATTAGATGAACAGTTAACAATACTAAATCAGTTGAGTTTCAGTTAAATATGAGCTTTATTGAGCTATAGCTGATTTTCATGGTAACACAAAGGAGCCAGCATCCAGAGAAGATGACGTAAGGTGGTGCTGTTAATTATGTATGACTCGAAAAATTGCCAAAACAAATATCCTTTGGCGTTTGACATGTAATTGAAGTACAAATAAGATACTCTTTCTGTCACCAAGTTTAAAATGGCACCGACGTAAGTTAAGGCTCATTAAGTAATCTATAATCATCTATAGATTTAAAACAGTTTTTTGTAGATAAAATTACATTTTAGTATTCTAATTTTTGTTCTTCACTTTTTTGATTAAATATTTTCTCCATTTGTTTATATTTTTGATTAATAACCTAAAATGTTTCTGTATGTACACATTACGTATTTATTTTGTTTTTATATTTTAGAGCTGGAAAAACTAAAACAGTTAAAGGACTCCCAGCAGTTCCCGAATCGGTATTAAAACACCGTAAACGTCGTGAAGCCTCTCGCGCCAAACAGCTCCAGTATGCTATCAAAAAAAAGGCAGAACAAATTAAAAAGAGGAAAGATATCTTTAAGCGAGCTGAACAGTACGTAAAGGAATACCGATTGAAGGAAAGGGATGAAATTAGGTTAATTCGTCAAGCTAAAAACAAGGGCAATTTTTATGTTCCAGCCGAAGCCAAATTGGCTTTTGTTGTTCGTATTAAGGGGTAAGTTTTCCCGATTATCGAATTAAATACATTTCTTTTAATCAGACAGAACCATAGTGTTGTTGGTTGAACTGAAATAACACTTTCCATGCTGTCTAAAATTATTTGTTGTGTCAATGAAGTAACACTTAATGTCCATATTAATTAAGAAAAATTGGCGCAACTCACATTTCAATAAATTATTAATATTTTTATTTTAATGAAGAATCATTCTCGACACATTTAATTTACTTTCAGTATCAATAAAGTAGCACCTAAAGTACGAAAAGTTCTTCAACTTTTCCGTCTCCTTCAAATTAACAATGGTGTTTTCGTTAAACTTAACAAAGCCACAATCAACATGTTGAGAATATGCGAACCTTACATTACTTGGGGTTACCCCAATTTGAAATCTGTTAGAGAATTGATTTACAAAAGAGGTTTTGCCAAGATAAACGGCCAACGTGTCCCCATCACTAGCAACCAATTAATTGAAGACAGATTAGGAAAATCTGGTTTGATCTGTGTGGAAGACTTGATTCATGAAATCTTCACAGTTGGACCCAAATTCAAGTTTGCTTCCAACTTCTTGTGGCCTTTCAAGGTAAGTTGATTTAAAATTAAAATATTGAAAATTGTTCAAAATTTAATGGTAATTAGTTGCCATAAAAACAATTTTTGATTCACAATAAGACCGTAACTAAATTCAATGAGAAATTTTTTTTGGAAAATTCAAATTTGTCTTTGGAGAATCAAAAACTAAATAGATATCTGCAGATTTGGTGTCTTGTTGATTGGTACTAATAAATTATTAATTTTATTAAAATTGAATTAATTAAATCAGTTATTAGCAGTTAACAATAGGGCTGTAGAGGATTTACAAATTTATCACCTCTACTGATTTTTGAAAATTTTGAAATGTATATAATACACAATTTTACCCATTTATCCCATCTTTTCTTGTCCTGTGCTATTATCATTTGATTTATTGTATGTTGTCTTTGTTTTTCTACATCTGCTACTTGTTAATTTCATGTTTCACTCCTTCCTATAGTTCTTTCTTTCTTTTTATCAATATATATCTTGTTCCATTTTTGTTTAATATCCAAACCAGTCTAAGGTTCCCTGATTGTTTCTTGTTTTAAGGTGTTATTTCATTTCTTTTTCTATCCACTTAGTTTTTCCTCCCCTTTTTCATAGATACTTCATCTTGACTGCGTTTACTTTCCTATCTATTTCAATGTTCCAATTTGTGATAGTATTTAATTTTTTTTTGTATTCCTAGTTTGATTAATTTTTTTTGTATTCCTAGTTTCATTAATTTTTTTTGTATTTCTAGTTTGATTAATTTTTTTCTGAATGTTGTTTGTTCTTCTTCCACTTCTATTTCTTCTCTTAGTATTTTTTCCTTTATGTTATAGTACGCTGAAATTTTCGACAAGATATTTGAGCATTTCAGGATCTATCTTATCTGCTGAAGAAGAAGAAAATTTTACAATTTTCGTTTCTAGATTTATCCATTTATATCTGGACTAAACGTTTGAATTAATTCCTGCTTAATTGATCATCATTTTTACTTTATTTTATTTATTAAAATTAATTTTTTTTTCATAGTTGAATACCCCTACTGGTGGATGGCGTAAGAAGACGAATCACTACGTTGAAGGAGGAGATTTTGGTAATAGAGAAGATAAGATTAATGAACTCCTCAGAAGGATGGTTTAAACATTGGTTTGAACGACTGTTTATAAATAAATTATCTAAAATATAACTTAATTTTATTGTTGATGAAGTTTTCCAAACTTTACATTTATTTATTAATATAAAAAGACCACATTGCTTTTACTAAGTTGATAATGTTGGACAAGAAAGAAAATTTGGTGCAGGATGAACCAATGGTCCAATGGTAACCAGATTTTGGTGTTTCGAGACAACTTATTCGATACACGATTATCAATTTGTTAATTTATTGAGTAACATGAGTTTGCATCTCATTTAAAAACTGAACGGCCACAATAACATAAGAAGTAATGCTACCGACGATGAATCCTGTCATTGTTGATTTAACCACAAAGAATCCGGAGGCCTTGAGACATGGTTTTCTATCTAGAGCTTGTTGAATAAGGAAAATAAGCTTTTGTCTGATTTCTTCGCTGTTTTCTAATTTATTAATCAATCCATAACAAACATTAACAGTCTTATTCGCTTCACTTGAAAGGTTCTCACCCGCTAAAGCCAATGCCATTATTTTTACCTAAAAACATATCAAGAATTATAAAGATTCAATACAATTGTAGATAGTAAAATAATTGCTATTCTGTTCAAACCAAATCAACTATTTTTCCTCAATACAGTCAAATCTCATTTTCACAAATTTCTTGATATAACGATGTTTATGGTCAAAAACAAAATTTTTGTAGATTGTGGTAAAAAAGTCAACTTAAAGTAACGATTTTCTTATTCAAAACCTCAGTAAAGCTCATTGAACTGTCTACGTCTTGGGGTTTCATTTTCTACACATTTTAAAATGTAGTATCAGCAGATTAAACATGGACTAAATATGACCAACGTTGCATTTGAACCTAGATATACCGAAATTTCACCAACTGAACTTTGCTATAACGAATTTTTTGTTCAGTCCCTTGAGATTCGTTATATTGAGGTTTGACTGTATTCTATAAATGTTTCTTTCAATTTCATTTTTCCTTTTATTGTATCATTTATAACCACGATCTAAAGTTGACGTTGCTTTTTATGCCCACTCTCACCGTAATCTCTAATCCACCGTTTAAAATAACAGGTAACAAAGAGTAGACTATTTATGGCCACTTGCAACGTAAGGTTAAAAATGGTTTAAATTTTAACACTGGCTTAATCAGGATGCTCACATACTGATCACGCACTAATCATTGTTTTGGTTTACTACTTTTCTTCGATAAATGGACTTTAATTGATAAATGATTAGATATAGAAGGAATGCTTCATAAAAAAAGAAGTATGTTGGTAGTACTTTCCGATAGATTCAGAAAATACAAGGTGATTAATTTGAAAAGTCTAAAAAATAATGTATTACTATTTTGATTCACCCCGTATCAGATTTAATGTATATTAACGAAATAAATAATTTTTACTATCGTACTTTGGCCAGGACAAATCTTAACTCTTGAATTTCTCTTACATTGTACAGGATATTAAATGATTTGTATGGAACATTGGTTATAACTTATTAAACACCTCGTAGAACAAACTGATTAAAAATATGCAATAAAATACAGTGTATTGTTTAAATAAATGAAAATTTTATATGGAACACCCAGTAAAGATCGATCCACACATCCGTGACGTGACGTACCGTGACCTTCGGTGAAAAAAATATCCAATGACGAAATTGTGAGTAAATTAAATGGGGGATATGTGCGTGTTCAAACATGAACGTGACAACTTTGGGTTCTTCATATTGTAAAGAACTCGAACCAATTCGATGAAAAGCTTGTCGTTCATATTACAAAAATGACGTACACACAGAAAATACAGGGTGATTCGTGTGAAAAAAGTCTAAAAAATAATGTATTAGTATTTTGATTCATCCCGTATCAGATTCAATGAATATTAACGTTCATACTACAGAAAATATTGAAAAGTGAACGTCACTACACTAATCAATCATCCTGTATAGATGGTAGCTATACTTCATTTACTTTAATTTCAATGGATCGGACCTTAATAAAACCTAATTTAACCTTCCAATCCAATCTAAGGTATAGATTTTTACAAGTTAGTTTCGCGTAGGTGGAATTATCTTGTAGGTACTTACGAAATTTTCAATTAACCATACGATGCTAGTGTAAATTATCCACACATCAGAACTGGAACCAATTTTGAAAACTGTAAAGTCTATAAGTATAATACTGTACAGCAAAACATAAGAAATAGTAAATATGACGGAAATTAATAGTCCAGCACCAAACACATCATTTATTAAATCAACTACATCGCAAAGTTCGTTGTATAGAGCAGTTATACGTTTGATTTCGTTTCTAACCTCACACTTATTTGTCGCTTTAATATTATTCACTTGAAGACGTTCAGGTATCGAAATTAATTTTATTAAAAACTGATTTAATAATACGAATCTTTTTCTAGTTTCCACCACAAGCCACATCCATAACATTAAAATAATTCCCAACTGATAATATTGAAAATTTCTTATAAAATAATATTTATATCTGTTTACATTATAAAGTGATATCCACGATAAGGTATCCAAAAGTATTGGAAACAGTATAGTTACATTACCAATAATTAATAAAGTTATTAACATTTTTATCGTATATGGAGACGGAATATTAACTGCGTAATCGAATCTTTTCAAGCTTTCGATGACTTTTAGAAACTTTCCGTGGTTAACAAACGTAGAAGTAAGACTGAAAGTAACTGTTGCTAAACATAGAAAACTACACGACACTTGATCAGTTATAACAATAAAAACGTTAAACTCATCTAACAAGTAACTAATTTTTATATAAACTGTATGTATCCATCCAAGGGTTGAAACAATCGCTAAAAGTATCACGTATATGTTATACAATTTATTATTACGATTAGCCGGGCAAAATCCAAATAGGCTGCATATTTTTGTTATCAACTGCACACATACTAGTTTGTTTTTTTTATGTTCAGACCCTTTGTGTTCTGGAAACATAGTTATTGTACTGAAAATCTGACTGGTAATGAAATAAAATAATTCATCATAAATAGATACTAATCCGAGGGGTAAACTAGAACGCATTAAAATATTAAAAAAATAATGAGAATCAATTCATTAGTTGATTTATATCTATTTTAGTCCGATTGCGTGTAAGCATAAGTACAAAATGGTTTGTATGACAATTCAATTATCTGTTATAACATAACAAGTAATACGAGGGTTGCTACTTAAGTTTTGAGGTAAACAAATAAAAAAAACAAATATTTTCTATTGTAATCTATACGCTTTTGCATATATTTGAACTAATTGTCGAAGCATTTTAATTGAGGTACCTCCAAAACATCTGATTTGAACGCATCAACCACTTCTTCAGGTGTAAAAAAACCTTAACCTCACATTTAATACTTCTTTATGGACAGTTTCTGTAAGTGGAAGGAAGACAGACGATTTCTCTATGCTCCGAGGTCCCAGCTCTGTTCTGCGCAATCTCAAGCAAGTGCAGTATAGATAAAGTGTCTCGAACGAGAGAGAAAATGAATATTGTCGGCACCGTAGTATAGGGACTTTTTTCTCATATCAACTGACAATTTAGGATTATTACATATATGGTGCCAAACAAGGACACGAAGATGGAGAATGATTCGTCTTCTGCGATTGGTTTCTGTTATGTATCTGTAGATAACTAAAATAGTACGAATTATACAGTGTGCTCAAAAAAATAGATTCAAAAATAAAAGTTCGTTACTAGTTAATTTACAAAATTTATGAAACGTAGAATGTTAATTTTTGAAAAAACTGTAAAACACGCCAAACGTCTTATTCCACGTCTTTTGGCCATTCGTCAAAAAAATAAAGCGTCACATTTGACTAATCAATATTATTTTCAATAGGAAGCTAGGTTTTTGTTATATTTGATAGAACTTTTTTTCTGTATATAAAAAGAAAAAATTTTTAGTAGTGGTGGTATAAAAAATAAACTTAATTTTAGTAATAAATTTTGAATCACCTAAGCAATCTCACAAACTAAAACTATTTTTTACAGTCATTTAATGAGTAATTCGTTATGTTAAGTCTTCTGAATTGTCGGATTAGTTAACGTAGACTCGACTTTATAAATCTCCTTACTGTAAAAAGATCAATAGGATAAATATCAGGAGATCTAGGTGGACATTCCATGATCCATTTTCCTTCAAACTAGTTATCCAAAAATCTTCGAGTATTAAGACCATAATGTAGTGATATACCTTGTTCGAACTAAATATTGGGATAGAAGTTTTTTCATCACTATGCCTCAAGGAGATTGTACAAACGTCTGTCCGAATCATCCTCTGGGAATTTGTGAACAATTTGAGCTTTGTACGGGTCTTTATTCAAAAACGACTAACCAACATTTTTTGCAAGGAAATTTCTGTTGTAATTGCATAAGGGTTGTCTTCTAATAACAACCAACTTTTAAAAATGTAGTTTAATCATCAGTTTATTCTAATTTTGGTTTACTTTACGAAAAATTCGTTTTTAAAAAATATATTTATTCTAGCAATTACAAGTTTATTGTTAGAGATCTGAACAGAGAATGAATTATATTAAATGATATTACAAAAAAGTAAGATTTATTATGAATTATGAATTCTGTGTATCACTTCATTATAATTCTATACAAAGTGGAAGGGAGAGTTTATTTCTTTATTGATTTAACTAATTCATCTAATAATTTCTTTGTTCATTAGTTACAAATTAAAGGCAAAATATATTATATATACACAGACGTATATATAACCAGCATTACAAGCGATTGTAATGTTAGTTGCCTACACTTTGAGGATATTCTAGTTCTTTAATACCTGTTGCCTGCAACGTTGATCTTTCTACCTTTCCTCTTATTTCAATGCCATTCTCTGTGGCGTAACAATTTTTTTTTAATCTGATTGTTAACATCTCATTTACAAAATGGGGATTTACGATTAGATCACTTTTTGAAATTAATGTATATGGTTTGATGATAACTTTGAACCATTAAAAATTTTATATAATTATCTTTCCCTAAATGTCATTAAGAATTTTCCAAAAGTATTTTAAAAAATATTTTTTCTATTTCTAATTACTTGACTTTTGACTTTTAAAGCCTTTCCTTGTACAACTTTATTATATTTCTGTAACTGTCCGGTTTAGTATCATATTAAACACGTTAGTTTAGCGTTTTCGATGTCGTAGAATCCATTTATCGAAACGGAAATTATTACTTACGGCTTAACAAAAACTTTTTGACTGCCGGTTCGACTTTGTGAACTGAATTTATAAATTAAACGAAGAATTTTGTTTTTGGGGGTTTATTGCGATAAGATGGAGATTTGACAAACGACAGAAAATTCATTTATTAAACTTTTATTTATATTCAAATTGGAAACTCTCTCTTTTGGCGTTGTTCCTTTCCCGATTAAATTAGGTTATGCTTCGACTAGGTTATGTGCACTTCAATTTTCTTAGGTTGGGCCTGGGGAAAAGATACTTTTCTATAAAATACGATATCTTTTTAATCAAGAACTTTCGTTTAATGAAATTCATGAATCTAATTATTAATAAAACCAGATGTAATAATTTTCAACATCTTAGATCTCTATAAATGGATTCTGCGATCTTGAAAATGTCAAATTATAATAGTCAGCCAGGCAGCTACGGGATTATTTCCTATAACTTATTTATTTTTTCTAATTACCATTATAATTCAAATTTTGAGTTTCCTTTTTGCTTTTCTCTATCCATACTTTGTTCTTCTTTTTGTATTACAAACATTCTATTTTTTTCTTTTGTTTTGTTTCCAACATCCCATTGATGGATATATTTTTTTCTTTGAATTATTAAAAAAAAATATCTTTTTGCCATTCAAATGTTACGCCTATGGTAATGACAAGCTTTTCGTATGGTACCGAAGTAGCCGACGTGTTCGTTAGCAATGCAAGAGTTTGTAATAGAATGGTAGGGGAAACGGGAAATCAAATACACTCTCCAATATTGTGTGTTGTGTGTAAATTAATATAAATAGTTGTTGACGCGAAAAGGCAGACAATATTTTCATAACATGTTGATATAAATTTTCTTAAAGTAGTACCAATAGGTGCCGTTAATATGTGTAGTTCAAAGGGTTAAATTGAAAAACAGTTATGTAGTTTGTGTGTAGTTTTTTCTAAATTTGTGTTGTTTATTACCAACTCGTATTTTTAATTATGAAGACTGATGGGATTTTATTTTTATTACTAATTCCTAGTATTACTTTCCTTCAGGTATGGCACACATTTTGAATTATAACGTATGCATGAAACTTTTGAACTTTTATGTTGCTATTAATGTTGTTCACCTTATAACACTTTTAAATATATACAATATCAACAGTATTAAGTTACATTCTTAAACTATTTTTATAAATTATTAGAATCAACGATATAAATATTAAAGAGAAATAAATATACGAGTATAAAAAGTATTACAAATTGTTGGCACACAATTTTAAGTTAAGTTTTAAGTTATTTATACGAGTGTGATATGAATAATTCAATATTGGGAACTAGATAATTTAAGAAAACGTTCCATTTGTTATTTATTATTTATCATTGCAGCTGTATGTTGATAATTTTCGATTTTCGAAATATCTTTTGGAATATTTTAATCACATTATCTGCAGAAATTGAATTATAATGATATTTGTCTATGAAAACAAAATTTAAGTCGGACGATGTAAGTCAATGAAGTATTCGTGAAAGTATGTATTTATGTAAAATCTATTCATGCCTATAATAAAGTGACCCGATAGGAAAAAATACCTCAACAGGTCCGTACTTGAAATTTTATATAGTAAATCTATGCAATTATTTAGTATTGTGTAATTACTTGCTTATTTCGATGACAAGATCTGACAACGTGATGTCCTAAACCTTACTTTTAATCTGAGTTTACGAAACTTACTAAAGCACACGGTGTCAAGCTTGTGTAAATTGCTGGTCAAAACTCAGTTGGGTTTTACTTTACTCGTGAGACTGAAAAGAAACGTGCATCGAACTGAGTTTTGGTGTAAAGCAGCTAATTTTGTTACGTGGTATGTTGAAAATTTATCAACAGCGTAATTTATTAGCTATGCATATCGCAGCTGTTAATACATATTTGATGTATTGTCCAACCTTAAATATCAAAAATTTGTTGAATAATTTTTAAAAAAACATGACAACATTTCGTGAACAAATTTTCTTCATTGGAAATGTAGTTCTCATACATGAAAATAAATCATTTATCCATAAAACATTGAAAATTCGAGAGACCATCGGGAATTGCAGGAAGTTGTCAAGTTACATTCGCGACACCATCCCATATGTCACCCCCTTTTGCTTTTATTATTTTGGTACACAATTTGAATATTCTCTCTGGAAATTTCGGTAAATAGGCTTCTGACTTCCCTGTCCAATTTGTACCACAACAACTTCATTGAGTTGAGGATAAATATTTTGCCGACCAGTACGTTTTTTGTTCAAAATCTCTTTTTACTAGGTCTCCAGTCGCCCTTCCTCCAAAACATTCCCAAACCATCACCGAGCCTCCCCTTTTAGACCCAAAATCCTCAAACTTTCATTTTAGGCCACTGCAACTTTTTAAAATGGCACCCTTCCAAATAAACCAGCTTATTTCAATCTCCTTTTCACTGTAAAAGTTCTCAAAGTCATATTCTGAGATGTCGATCAGGTTTACTGATCAATACGATACGTATCTTAAGAGGTTGTGGTTTATCGTAAAGACCCGCGATGGGCTGGCCTCGAGCTAAGAAATTAATGGCGGTTCCAATAAGAGAAGCGCGCGGAGCAGTGGTAGGTTCAAATGATCGAACAATGGTAATGATTATGGGGACATATATTCAAATTATAGATATTTTATTAAATACAACACAATACAACCAAATACAACGCAAGCAAATGGAAGTATGGACTGTTTTGCTCATATTAGCGAGACCACATAACGGGGAGACCGACGCCGCTGGCAAGCGCGGGTGCCATTAAGTTCTTGACAGAAGAGAATAGAAAAGGACGCAGTTTTCTCTCTCTTACACATGGGCGTTATAGATCATGTCCAGTCTTTCGTATACAGGGAGTTCAGTTTTCGATGCCACCATGAACGTTTCAATTCAAATATCGTAAATAGACAAATAATTGCATGTAATTTGATTCTTTGGACTTCTCATCCAAATCTAACTGTCTCTGTGGTATGTAATGTGATCTTAATGCTCTTAAATAGAAGAAAGCGTGACAAATGTTCCATCATTTTACCAGAAAGTGCATATTAACAAAAGATTTTATAATATTAGAAGAAATTATAAGTGAAAAAACTATGTTTGTATGTGACATTTTTCAAAACTTTAACTGCCTGGTTCGTAATTCAGCTATTACGTCATTTAATGTGAGTAAGGGTGAATGATCTAATATTGCAACACATGTCAGTAAACACTTTTGTTTATTTTTAAATAATAAAGACCAAAAAAAACTTAAATTCAAAATTATCACATTTATTTAACATCTGCTTGGTACTATGAGAAAGATTTTAGTAGACTAAATCTTGGTTTATGCAGTCAAAATTAAAACTAATTAATTAACGTTAAACTAAACTGTCTGTGTGGTATTTTTTCGATTTATGCAGTAAATTGAGGATATAAATTACTGGTAAATCAATAGTATGTATGGTTTTTTTTGTCATGCAAATGTGGAAAGGTTCTAACACTGTATATCAATGTTCCATCGCTGACTTTCAGACATAGCTTCTTCTTAATTTTTTGGTATCGATTTTACAAATAAAACACCACGGCGAATAATATTTTCAGAACCAAAGAACAAGGACGTTGTAAACAACCACCAATACAGACTTAAATGTATTCATAACCTCACAAAATTAAGGAATTAAACCAAGTTAAAAGTTGACAAATTCTTAGTTTTATTTAAATGAACTTCAAGCATAAGCTAAACACATAATTTCTTTAAATATTTCGACGAAGACAGGCTAACAAAAAACATTATGTGGCCTAAAGTTAAGCCATAATGAATTCGATTAGATTTGGTACTGTAGAACTGTATGAAGTAACAAAGAATTCTGATGAAACACTGATATACCGGGACAAGTTTAAAAGAAGCGGTTTACAACGTTATCCGACGTCTTTCTATATCTAATCGCCGTCTACACTACCGGTTAAAAGTTTTTGCCCACTCTGTAGTTTCCGTGATACACAACAAATAAGAATCATCAATATAATCGAAATAATCGTCGTCTATTTGGTTCCATTCGCTTTTCGGGATATGTGAAGTGAAAAAATAACTACTTTATGACTTCTCTGTTCAATTAGTCCCACAGCAGCTCAATAGGGTTTAGTTCGGGCGGTTATGACGGCTAAATCTATACGACAATACCAAAAAAGTTGAGGAAATAGTAGAAATAGGCATCTGAGAGATAGCAGTCGATGAAAAATTATGGATTTGAATTAAAATATATGAAAATGTTTATTATCAGATTATCAAATATGATTTGGAAAACACCCGACTGCCTGAGTAATAATTAAACTATTATACCTCGTATAATATTGTTTTTCGTCAATTTCGATGTGACTTTTCGCCGTATTCCCACTTCCGTTGATTTATGTAATGATATTATTAGAAATTTCTGTTTCACATCTGCTCTATTTCTAAAATAAGTTTAAGGTTAAGTATTCGATGTTTAGACATAAATTTGAAAATTGTTTCGGTATTTAACGTTCGTGAATCAGTGAAAAATTAATGAATGAAGTATTAAAAGTTTTTTTAAATTATCCCTCAAATACTGAAAATTAAACTTATAAATATTTTATCATTAGGTCTTCGAGACACAATTAAATTGAAACCATTTTTTAAACTTTATTCAATTCAATACGAATAAATTAGGATCTAGAAATATTATTTTAGATTAAAGCTTGATTAAAGCCCTTAAAAAAAACTTTAAAATGTGTAAACTTCTTTCTTGGATGACCAGAATGAATTAAAAAAATTTTTTCTCAAAGTGATCTTTATTTTTTTATTGCGTTTATATCTGTCTGTCACGAGTCTCTATCGGTGTTAACAACCTAACCTTTCAAAATTCCCTTTCTAGAGCGCGAAATTCGAATTAAAATATAAAAATGCTTACAAATGTACTAAAAAAAAAGTTTGTATTCCCAAAACTGAACCTGTACGTGGTACTTAAACTAAATTGGAAAAAAATCCAAATATAAGTATACATTTTGGAATTTTTCAAAAAACTAGACGTAACCTAAACTAGCTATTGTTATTTTGGTGCACAATTTAGGCATTTTCTGCAATAATTTCGAAAAATAATCCTCGTCTATTTGGTTCCATTTGTGTTTCAAGATATTCCAAAGATTTTACTACTTTTTGACTTCCCTGTCCAACTTGTCCCACGATAACTCAATCAGGTTCAGATCGGGCGACTTTGGCGACCAAATCTCAGTACATTCTTCCTCTCCAATTCTTTTAAATACTCTTTGCACAGCTTCGAGAAATGTTTGGGGTTGTATTTAATATTATTTTATAGCCTTTGTTTAAAATCCCTTGGCTCCAAAACATCCCCAAACCATCACTCAGCTTCCACCGAATTTTACAGTCGATTCTTCATTTGAACACTTTTCTTCTAGACCCAAAATCTCAAACTTCGACTCATCATTTCATAAAACTTTTTCCCACTCTTCGTGCGTCCAATTTTCATGTTCTTTAGCCCACTGAAATCTTTTGGTTTTATTCTAAGGTCTTGAAAGAGGTTTACCACTGCCTCCCTTCCAAAAAATTTTCTCTCATTTTTTTTTCACTGTAGAAGCAGATCCCTAGATTCAATGATCTGATTTGCTATCTCTGGATCAGTGAGTCGTTTATCACATTTTCTGATCGTTTATCTTCAGCGGTTGTGGTTTTTCGAGTCCCCCCTGATCGTTTACTCCTGGAGGACGCATATTTTTTCACATTGGAACCTTGTTTTTACCCATTTTAAAACTTACAAGTATGGATTTGCAAAAATTCGTCTTGGTTCAAAAAGTATAAATCACATCACGTTTTTAGATCTCACAGGGTTAATTGGGACTAAACGATCGATCTCATGTTTGATTTCTATTTTCTAATAACCTAACCGTAGAAAAATTAAAATAAAAAGGTTTTCAGTGGACGGTCATACGACATTGACTATTGACGAAGATCGAACAGAAAAAAATCTGTTTTATTGGCAACAACTTTGTCGAAAAAAAATCAATACATATTTTTGTATTTTTCAAATTAATGATTAAATAAAAGTAATTGAATTCCAGACTTCAGTACACCTCTATATATTAATAAAAGATGTTATACTGATAAAAAAATCTGGCATTCATCCTTATATTGATTTCGAAACTGCATCGTCTGGCTAGACTACTACAAATTCGTAATGAACCTCCCCCATCAAACGTTCTATATTTATATGCGGAAATATGAACTTCGAGTGCTGGCTGAGCGGATGAACTCGACTGTGGGAATCAAAAGGACTCGAGGTTTACATATGTGCGGGGCTTTCAGCTTCCGTCTTTTCAGGAAATATATAAGTACCTGCTTTTTAAAATAGTCTTTTATTTGAACCCATGTTTCATCTATTTAATATTAACATACAAAATATTCAACTAACATAGTAGATGTGAACGATCGTATTCAAAGTTCTTTTCATGTAATTTTGACCTTAATTTTATTTTGGCCAACCCTGTATAAATAACTTTCCGAGACTTACAATTTGTTAAAGGTAAGATGGTTCATTTGTTTTTTTAATAAAATAAATTTGTTTCACAGTTGTTCATTATACCGAGATACATCGTACAGTCGAAGCCATAAAACTTTTATTGCCCATTATGTCTGCGTTTTCAATTGAAAAATATAAGTTAACCAATTTATAGACTGCTCTATAAATAAATTTGAAAGCTTTTGGTTCGTGAAACTATTTTTAATTTGTTCTAAATAAACACATTATACTTCTCTCATTTACAATTTAATTGCAGAAGCTGTTTATATAAGGAGCAATCAAAAACACGCCTCGCGAAAACGGCCCCGTATGCAAATAATATTTATTATACTACCCCTATACATTCGAAGGAATCTATTGTACATGCGGATACGTATGTACAATTTGGTTCGTCAACCAATCAAAATAGATTCATATGTCTATTTTGGCAATATTTCCTTTTTATTGGGCAATTTTATCTAAATAAATTTGATTAATATCCGGGCTATATAGTAAATGCGTTAAAAATTTCTAGTTCAGTCAATTTTTCGCGAGTCATCAAATATGTGAGTAGTAAGGCGTTGTCAGGATTGAATCAAGACATTACAAATATAGTAGATATGTTTATAAGTTAGCCGTCTTGTGAATAATACAAAATGTTTTCTTCTTCATCTCATTCGTTGAGTACAGCGCTTGCATAACTTTTATTTAACCAATTCGCCGATCACGGTAAATATTTCAATAGACAAAGGTAGCAATATATGAATCACCCTACTCTATATGTAATATCTCTATGAGTGGAATACAACGCTCCTTCGTGCCTTTATTCTGACATATGTCATAATTTCATACGAGAATTTTGTCTTTGTATGTGAATTTTCCGTGAATATGAACTTATTTCCTTTGATTTTTACATTCTGTATATTTCAACAAGTTAAAAATCATGTTGTGTAATAGTGTATTTTATTTTTTGTAATTTCGTTTCATCTAATTTATACTTTCGAAACAACTTAAATAACTATTTCCTAATTTTACTAATGCAAAATTAAGTAAGTGAATTAGTCACGACAAAACTATTAAGAACAATAAAATATTTGAGTACAATTCTTAACCTTTCATTCCATACCTTTTGCTGACAACGTCATTTTTAGAAATGCTTTAAATTTTAACCATTGTTGTTTTGTTTCTCGAAATAAAAGAAACCAAATGAAACTTATAATAAAAAACATTTGTCATGTTACCTCATTATTAGAGGACGGGCAATATATGATTAAATAACTTTAAACTACAGGTAAAGTCTCATACTAAAAATTATACATCGAGACGAGGTCATATTTAAACAACGTTGCCAAACTTTAAAAATAGTATGTAATATAAAAATATTTTGATTTCAATTGTATCTAATTCTGGATCATTTTTATTCTTAATATGTATATGCAAAATTAAACGAAGAATCGGAATTATAGGTAATATCAATTTAACAATGTTGATTAATTTTCAATTTCTTATGGGATTGGAAAACTGTTCTGTCAAAATTACTAAAATGGAACCGGAAAACATTGACTAGGTCGTACATGTAGTTCAATAGTCCAGTCAAAGTTAGTTATAATTTATTATTAAATATAACATATACAATAGTGATTTTTGTATAAGAAAATATTTAAACAAGTCATTGCTATAAGTTAATCAATTCTCGCTAATTTTAAACATCTTTAATTAGCTATTAGGTACGAGGTATGTACACAATGAAAGTTTCGTTTTTATTTATATCACCGTCAGCACTGCGATCGTTGTACGCCATTTTCAAATTGCTGCTGATGACGTGTAGTGCTTCTTTGTGATATCAGTCTTAATTGAAAATGTCGCCGCTTGGGAAATAAGATCTGTGATTCGTCTTCTGAATGCAAAGAAACTTAAACGAAGTGGAATTTATCGGAAACTTAACTCTTAGGAATGGTAACTCTTAGAAAAAAATCACGGAGACCATTTTTGTAGAGAATTTTAAGATATACAACTTTGGTTTGAGGTTTTTTTTGATGAAACTTACCGTTTTCGAGAAAAATCCAATTTAAAATTTTGACCTTTGACCCCGAATAACTTTTGTAGCACACATAGGATCGATGAGGATTTTTAAAACTTTATTTGTATCGGTAAATCCTAGTTTTCGATTAATATTTCGCTTTCCGGGAATTTGTTATTTGACCACTATTTTTTTTTATATATATATATATTGACCGGACTAATGTTTGTGGTAGGTGGTTATGTTAAAGTCTGGTAAATTGTGCGTGTTTTAGTTTGTAATACAATTTATGTTCACAATTAACTTAACTTCTACTCCATATATTTATCAGTTTGTTTTTGAATACTCTTAAAAAACAAAATTTATTATAATTTGTAGGTAATAGAATCGGCCGCTGGATTTTTTGTTATACGGTTTTACACCATTAAATATAAGTGAACAAGGTTATAAATATGCTTTTTATCGTATACACCTTCTTTGTTACTATCCTCGATCTGATAGGCGATGAATAATTTACCTACCTGAATACCCATTGGCGTCGACTACATAAAGTTTCTCGGCTTGGTGCTCCACCTATTTTGAATATAAGCTATTCAACACAACGTAACAACTTTTGAAACTAGACATAAGTGCATTGTTGAGCTTAGAAAACATTGAAGGTTATGGTTATGGTTGTTTGAACCTTGCTTCCATACAAATTATACTGCTCACAATTCTGAAGTTTTTGGAGAAGATTTTCTCGACTAATACATATTATTAAACATGTGAAAGAAACTAGAGAGACTTGCAGATCATTATGAACACACTGTTTACACTAACACTACACCAATACTAACAATTACACTATCTGACGCGTTTTGTTAACCAACTTATCATCTTCAAGGAGTGAATCGCGAAAGTGAAACTTTATTTTGTAATTTCAGGTGACTTTTGGTGCAGAATTGGTCATTCATATCCCTGGGAATTTAGGACAAGATGGCGTTGTTTATAGACTAGATTATTTCCCTCCAATCGGTCATCCGGCACCGAATACCACCATCGCTTCCAAAGATATTAGAGATGTCATTAAATTTTCTCAAGCTCTACCTGGAACTAAGTATGACTTCTGGTTGTATTATTCTAATGCTACGCACAACATGCTAACTTGGACTGCCAATTTTACAACAGGTATGCATAAGAACCGTATTTATTACTGTCTTGGTTGTGTCTACTACCAAATATTCAAAAAGTGCTATAAATCTGATTACTTGAGATTTAAAAGTTTATAAACGTGAGTCATCTTGGATAATAGATTCCCAGATGATTACTAACACTCGGTTGATTTGCTGATTCCTATCTGTCACCAGTTTTTATAAGATTTTTTAAACTCTAATACAAGTTTAGAGTACACCGTTTCAGCCGCTTCTATGGCAGCTCTGCTGTCTCAGCAGATTGGCGTTCCATTCCATCATATTGAGAAAAATTCGCTTATTATGAGGCCTCCTCCGCCGAAGCCTTCTTGAACCGAACCATTCATCCTGAAGTTGCCTCCAAGCCCATTAAAAATGATTGGATGGACTCAACTATCTTCGTACAGGAAGATCTTCTGCAAAAGACCCTACGTACAACCGATGGCCATTCTGCACGTCCAGAGGCTACAGGTGGTGTTTTTCTTTAATTTTATTTTGGGGTCCACGTGTAGAAGATGATGGAATTTTTTGTTTTTCTTTGAATCCACAGTGTTCGTAGTTTCAAGCCCTTATTATTAACTGCCCATTAAAAATGATTGGACAATCATCAGGCGGTTTGCGTCAACAATTTCGTATGGCTAGTAGATCTAGCTTACACTTCGTTGAGGATATTCAGCTGTATGCTGTCTTCAAAGCTTCGAATTGTATCGTTAGGTTCAAAGATGGAAGATCCAGTAGGACTAGAAGCGTAGGCATCGACTCAACTACAGGAAAATCTTCTGCAAAAGACCCTACGTACAACCGATGGCCATTCTGCACGTCCAGAGGCTGCAGGTGGTGTTTTTCTTTAATTTTATTTTGGGGTCCACGTGTAGAAGATGATGGAATTTGTTTGTTTTTCTTTGAATCTACAGTGTTAGTAGTTCCAAGCCCTTATTATTAACTGCCCATTAAAAATGATTGGACAATCATCAAGCGGTTTGCGTCAACAATTTCGTATGGCTAGTAGATCCAGCTTACACTTCGTTGAGGATATTCAGCCTGTATGCTGTCTTCAAAGCTTCGAATTGTATCGTTAGGTTCAAAGATGGAAGATCCAGTAGGACTAGAAGCGTAGGCATCGACTCAACTACAGGAAAATCTTCTGCAAAAGACCCTACGTACAACCGATGGCCATTCTGCACGTCCAGAGGCTACAGGTGGTGTTTTTCTTTAATTTTATTTTGGGGTCCACGTGTAGAAGATGATGGAATTTTTTGTTTTTCTTTGAATCTACAGTGTTCGTAGTTCCAAGCCCTTATTATTAACTGCCCATTAAAAATGATTGGACAATCATCAAGCGGTTTGCGTCAACAATTTCGTATGGCTAGTAGATCCAGCTTACACTTCGTTGAGGATATTCAGCCTGTATGCTGTCTTCAAAGCTTCGAATTGTATCGTTAGGTTCAAAGATGGAAGATCCAGTAGGACTAGAAGCGTACGTATGGACTCAACTACAGGAAAATCTTCTGCAAAAGACCCTACGTACAACCGATGGCCATTCTGCACGTCCAGAGGCTGCAAGTGGTTTTTTTATTTTATTTTGGGATCCACGTGTAGAAGATGATGGAATTTTTTTGTTTTTCTTTGAATCCACAGTGTTTGTAGTACCAAGACCTTATTATTAAGCATCTTTCGCGGTACCTGATTAGAGCTCATATACCATCCATCCCTAGGCACCACCTTGGATTAAACCCTCAAAAACGAGCCGTTTTTTGCAATGGTTGCCCACCTTGTGACTACATACGCGAGTTCAAGGTCCAACAGTTCTTTTATGGGTTTTATTAGTATAGATGATTATTATTATCATTTGAATTATGTCATTATAATTTTTTTCGGTTCTTAAGTATTTGACAGCTCTGACAGCCGCCCTTGGAATTGTTTTTTGTATAATTTCGTAAAGTTTTTTTCTATCTACAGCACAACAAACATTTCTATGTATTTATTAAAAATAATCATTTGCAACAAAGTAATAACTAATATTAGAAACAATTTCGTGTTGTTTAACATGAATTTTAATTGACTGTGAAATGAACAAATTATAAACATAAAATAATCACGTATTAAGGGTATTTAAATACTTTTAAAACTAATCTTTGATTTAAATTCAATTAAATTATCATTATTTTGTATTATTTAAACGTTAATTTATTTTTTAATATGATATATTAAAATGTAATGTTTTAAAACCGATATTAAAGCGATTACACAGGCAATGAAGTTAGCCTAGGATTTGCGATACAGGATATTTTCTATTTACCTTAAAAATCATTCAAAATGGGCATCCAAAGGCAAATAGAATAGAAAATTGTGTTTATAGAACTTGAGGCTACCATATGATCTTGGAATCAGATCAAGAGGCTAAAGAGTCGTGCTACTTCGGCTCCAAAAGTGAATTGGGGTTCAGAAAACATGCAAGAGGTTGTTGGCATTAGTTGCAACAAGACTTTTTTCCTACAATGGTAAAAAAATTAAACGCGTAGTATTATATCAATATTTTGGATCAACTAGACTTAAAAATTCGTGGTTGATACAAGAAAAAAATTAATTTCATCAACTAAACGCAAACTTTGGTTGCACTGACTTCTGACTGTTTTCGAATATCAAAAAATTCATGCGTAGGAAACAATTTCCATGGAACGAAGAGGAGATACGAGCCGTGGAAACGTCTTCTAAAAACTCACAGCTGGAATGGGGTCCATTGATGGTTTTTAGTCGAACGAGAAAAACTTGTACAATTAGATGATTTCTAAATATTTTATTTTAGTACCTGATCCACCTTCCGGCCTATCGGTAGACGTTAGAAGTGGAAAAACCGCCATTATATCATGGGAATCTCCTACCCAGGGGAGCTTCACTAGTTTTAAACTCAAGATAAATCCTCTAGTTCACATTTCGGAACAAAAACAACAACCTATTATCATCGATAACGTAGATAACAACATGTACGTTTTAAAGGATCTCGTACCAGGAGCTACGTATCAAGTACAAGCGTTCACAGTTTTCGAAAACAAAGAAAGCGTCGCATACACTTCCAGAAATTTCACTACAAGTGAGTAAATTTTATTTATAACAATTATGAATTCATGCTACTCCTTATATACTATTTTTCAAAGTTGTAGTAGATCTTTGGGCCAAGTTTTACGTAGTCTTCTCGTGCGTGGATTGTTCTTCTATTAGCTCGTTATCTTGGTATGCCATCTGTTGATTACACGTGGAGGGTATGATTACTGACGTACCAAGGAGCATCCGGCCAGGTTTTTTTAATGTTATGGATTGAAACTTTCGTATTATATTGATCCCAGTAGGTTTAGCGCATCCCCAGAGTTATTCTTCTTTTAGTGTTTTTTTCGTGGTAAGTCGCTGATCTAGATGAAGGCCAAGGTATTTAGTTTCATTTGCTTCGTATGTTGTTCATAGTTACTGGAGGGCATATATTATGACGCATGGTGAAGGTAATTTGTCGATATAATTTTGTAAATCTTCAGAAGAGGTTAATGGATCGTCGTTTGTAGCTAAAACTTCTATATCATCAGCCATTTCATTGTTGTTAGTTACTGGTAGATCTGACTCCAGATTTAATAGGAAAGAAATTAGATTTCTGTGGCACACCTTATCTAAGACCTGAAAGATGTCTTGGAATACCGCGTTGCAATACTTTTTGTCTTCAAGACTCTTGGAGATTTGATTTATTAACCTTTGAACTATCCAAATTGATGATTAGGTGGTATGTCCATGAGATAATGATCCGTGTTTATCCTTTTTAGTAGGTGACTGATAGTATGCATAATCTCTGCATACTTCCAAACTTTTGGAAAGATAATCATAGGATACGATTGATTATTGTTGTTAAAAGGACAACAGCTTTACGTGGTGATTGTTTCAGAACTTGTCCTTTGATAAGGTCATATCCAGGTGCTTTGTCTTATCTATTTCTTCAGATGGGCAGCGAATGTATCAGCCTCTGATCGAACCCACTCTGCGTTTGGTTTGCGCACTGGTGCTTGAGATCTTTTTAGTTTTTTTGTAGCCTTCCATAGAGTTTGATAAATTATGGATAAATTGGTCGAGTAGTACTCGATTGAATCGTTTTGTGCCTCACGAAGTGCTGTTTTTAGTTCCCTAGTTTCTGGTTCTTTGCCATGTTTTTCTGGCTCTTCGTTTTTCAGTGATGAGTTGGTAAATGTGTAGTGGTTCGTTTGTGGATTTATGTGGTGTCCCAGGGTGCTTCTTGTATCATTTTTGTAAAGTATTGTCCTGTTTGTTCCAGGTCCTCTGGGTATTTTTAGTCGGAGGTTGAGGTTATCTTTTAAGTAGTTTACGAACTTACTCGACTTACCTCTATGTTTCTGACGAGGTAAATTTGTTTAAAACACATTCTAGTATCTTACTAATTGCTTGACATACAAATCCCGATTTGATTTTTTTTATATAAGCACTGCTTATTTAAATATTTACACATCAATTTTCACTTCATAGAAAGCTAAATACCATAACGATTTGACGTATAATCGAGAAATTACCAATTTAAATATATTCTGTCGACTGAGAATGAGATTAAGCAACTTGGAATTAACAAATAATTTGCAAGGACTTATAATTTTAATTAGTATAAATGGTAAATCGCGTTGTCTTGTATACTTTGTGGTTTTTCAGGAGCTCTCGATTTACTAACAATTTTCCAAACTGCACTTTCAGGAAATCTCGTTAAACCTGAAGTCTCTTTCAATGAAAAATATTTTTCGTGACCTTGCTCTACTAACTTTAAGTAAACACTTAATTTTGCGTTTGCTGTTTGGTACGCATTCTAAAAGAAATTATCGAACTTTGGATCGAAATGAACTTACACAGACAAATGCGTTGGTTGGAGGCTAATTACTTTCTTAGATCGTGAAAAATTTTATATCTGTTGTGAATACATATCTTACTGTTATTATATTCGTGGGTTCTAATTACATATTTCAAGAAATTTCTTCTTTTTCTTGTGATTAAATAAACTAAAATCTTCTGGTATTTATATAGTTAATTTTCACAGAACCTAACACACCGGGAAAATTCATAGTATGGTTCAGGAACGAAACTACCTTACTAGTTTTATGGCAACCCCCTTATCCGGCAGCTATTTATTCCCACTACAAAGTATCCATAGATCCACCAGATGCGAACGATAGTGTTCTTTATGTAGAAAAAGAAGGAGAACCTCCTGGACCTGCCCAGGCGGCTTTTAAAGGATTAATACCGGGTAGAGCTTATAATATTTCCGTACAAACTATGTCAGAAGATGAAATTTCCACACCTACCACTGCTCAGTATAGGACAGTGCCTTTAAAACCACAAAGAATTTACTTCGACAGGGATAAGATTACATCCCATTCGTTTGTCGTACATTGGGATCCTCCTAGTGGGAAAAGGTAAGAAATCTAATTATTCGAAGTGTATGTTTCCTAAACTATGATCGGGTTAAACAGATCATGATCTGAATGTTCGGAAACCAACATTTTCAAATATCACTTAGTTCACTTATTGTGGCCTAGTAGTCACTTCTGATTTATTCATTCTAACCATCCAGTTTTTGAAGAATTTAATTTGTTATCGGCTTCCCACTCGAAGAAATCGATAAAACCCTAGATTCGTTGCTAAAACGTTCTCTATCTACATTCTACAATTGGAGTATAAAATCAAACACAGATGGAAATTATTAAATAAGGAACCAGTAGGTAGAAGAAATTTGAATAAAAAGGAGCTAAAAAAACTGAATTTATATACTATTTTTTTTTAATATAACCAAACAGGAATCTGTTCTGTTTAAGTCGCTATGTTTCCTAAATTAATGGAAAATACGTATTTACACGGAAATTTACTTGAAATAGAAGGAATTTATTAAAGATAACATAAAAATATATTAGAAAATCTTGCCAGCAACAAGTTTTACAAAATTTACTTTGATTTTACACTTCAGTTGTAGAATGTAGTATATAGAGGATGTTTTAGTAAAAAAACTAGGGTTTTATTGAATTCTTCGAAAGGAGTGGGAGGTCAATAACAAATTAATTTCTTCAAAAACTGTAAGCTCAACGTGCTCTCGTTTTTTTTAACTCATTAATTTTGTTCTTTCAATTAAGTGAATTCGACAAGTATCAAATATCGTTGGGAACCGTACGGAAGCCGCCCCCGGTTCCAAGATCGAAAGAAGACTTGACATTTTGGGAATTTAAAGATAATTTAGAACCTGGTAAAACCTACTCCGTTGTAGTTAAAACAGTATCAGGCAAAGTGACATCGTGGCCGGTCAGCAGTGAGGTGACGTTAAGTGAGTATTACCGAAATTGATTTTCTTTTTACAATTCAACAATTTTCATTAATGCATTTAGAACCACTACCAGTGAAATATTTACGAACAACTACCGATCCAAAAACTGGTACGGTTAGTATCTTCTGGAGTCCCGATCCGGCTAGTACACAAGAAGGATATTTGGTATCGTATCATGAAGCAGAAAGTACAACGGGCGATAGTAACACCATTACTACAAATCAAACGGAAATAAGTCTGGAAGCTTTATTGCCCGGTAGAAATTATTCATTGACAATTCAAACTGTCTCTAAAGATCAACTGGTAAGTGATTTCATCGTTTAAATAATATAATTTTGTAATAAAATTTTATAGTCAACAGAAGAATCACTTTATGTGGCGACCAAACCTAGCGCACCTGTTATAGAAGATCTTAGACCGATGATCGACGGTCTTAACATCAGCTGGAAATCTGATGTCAATTCAAAACAAGATAAATTCGAAATTCAATGGATAAGAAACGATACGCACGAAAGAAATATTAGAACGAGCTACGAATCAAAGATTATATTGAGTCATCTTTATCCGGGTGCTGGGTATCTGGTTAAAGTGTTTGCAATATCACACGGTTTGAAAAGTGAACCGCATGAATATTTTCAACCTGTATGTAAGTATTTTACTGCAGTATTTCCAAATCTGAGCGTCAATTTTTCGAGTATGGCTCTAACTTCCAAAGATCTTTCCATTTCGAACCCCCAGGTAGTGCACAGTCTTCATGTGTCTATCGAGGCTGAAATGACCTTCTGATATTGACTTCCAAGAGTATCTTTGTCTGTTTTAACCCAGTAACAGATTTTTTCTTATCTATCTCTTTTCTAGTATTTTCTCTTTAGTCCTGTAATCGATTCTATAGAAGGGTTTTGTAACTTAGCAATTCAGTCTGCTATTTCATTTTCCTCCACCCCAGTGTGTCGTGGAACCCTTTAGAGGGTAACTTTATTTGTGTCCAGATGATGTAACTTTTTTTGGCATTCCCAAACCGGCTGGTATCTTTTTATATTGGATCTAAGAGTCCCTAATTTCTTCCCAAACTGAATTGGGCATATTTCTCGTTTGCAAATATTTATACTTCTGGTCTTCCCATAAAGTTTTAGATTTTCCTTCCTTCCTAATACAATTGTTTTTTGTTAGATTCAGTACTATAACCTATAATTTAATGTTTTCAGTTCCGAGACCTCCCAGGAACATGTCTATCGAAAATACGAATACGACAACTAATTCGGTGATCGTTCAATGGTCAGCTCCGACAGATTCCTTAATATCCGAATACGCGATACGTTATAGGACCGAAAGTGATAACCAATGGGTCAGACTGCCTGCCGTCCAAAATACCGAAGCCGAAGTGGCCGACATGACACCAGGAGAACGGTACACAATCCAAGTGAATACAGTGAGTTACGGTTTGGAAAGTAACGAACCGCAACAATTAAATTATACAGTCAGTAAGTAATTAGATGATGTTGGGATATACTGGAGTCTTCACGAATAATTTTATCTTTCAGGACCAAATCCAGTGTCGAATATTAATCCTGTAGTGGATTCGAACAATGTAACATTGGTATGGCCTAGACCGGATGGTAGAGTCGATGTTTACATTGTCAAATGGCGTGAATCTATCAATCCAACGAATACGAATAAACAAAATATCAATCAAACTCAAAATGGAACTGGTCCTATTCGAATGTTGATAAACGATTTAATGCCTGGTGTCGAATACACTTTTGAAATTCGAGCTATTTCCAACGATTTAGAAAGCGAAACGACCGTCGTAAAAGCACGTACAAGTTAGTAAAACTACTTCATATTTATTTTACTGAAATGGGCAGGACAATTATAAAATAGATTCCATATCGCTTGCTCTGAATCTGCAGCTGTCGTCCTCTGCGATAACTTAAGATGGTATTTAACAGGTCAGCGACCTTTCAGAAGACCGACCAACAGTTTAATGTCGTTTCTGGACATCTCGAGATGTTCCTCAGATCTTAGCTGATGAGTTACTGAATCTTTTGGATTGTATTATACCTGGATTGCTGTTCCGGTCAACTAAAGTTCATCCATTCAGTTTGTTATTGACGTTACATCTCATCAGGCAACAGTAGAGTTCTGAACCAATATATGAAGGCTGTCTACTGCTATACCTTGATAGCCATATTAGGGTTCCTTTGTTTCTGATAGCGCTTTTAGCGTTTGTTTACTCTAAGACGTGCACTCAATAATCTTCAGATCCTCAAGTAAGTTTTGCTATCGAAGAGATCGTTTCAGGAGTGTAGGGCTGGATCTAGGTTTCATCTACAATTATGAATCGACTCATTTTACTTAAATCACCTCAATATGGCCTAGGAAATTTTTATTCAAATGAGCTTTTATGTGGAAATTGCGTTCTTCAGATATGCCGATAGTTTCATGTATATTTTAGGGTGAATGATGTGGCGTAGACTCTTCGTTCGCAGTCTCTAATTCTTCTGTCACTTGTGTTGGCGAATTGTCTTTGTCTATATTCAATAACAGCTCGATACTAGTTTTTATTTTTCAATTTTTAGAAAAATCTCCACAACGTCTCACTTATACAATTATTAAAAAGAAAATAAGCGTACAAAATATAAGTACTGACATCTTTAGGTTAAGGCCGGAAACTTTTCAGACAGCGTACGGAATATGAGTACTGACATCTTTATGTTAAGGCCTTAAACTTTTTAGACAGCGTACGGAATAAGAGTACTGACATCTGACATTTCCGGAACCGTATTCCACTACCGCTACATCAGCAATTACACTGCCAGACGCGCGTTTCGATAACCAAGTTATCGTCTTCAGAGTCTGAAGGTAACAGTGTAAATGTTGGTGTAAAAGGAGTGTACCTAAACATTGTGTGGAATGACAACCTTTTTTGTGATTGTTTTAGTGCCATTGATCCAATCGGAAGTAGTAGTTGTAAATAATCAACAATCAACTGATACGATCAGTCTCAGATATACGCCGACGCCTATTAGTATTTCTAGATTCGATACTTATAAATTTTCATTGTCTGATCCGACTATTCCGGATAAAGAAAAATCCGCCAACGATTCGGATAGATTCGTTACTTTCACCGGACTGGTTCCTGGTAGATTATATAACATCACAGTGTGGACTCTTTCAAAGGATGTACCGAGTCAACCATTGCAAAGACAGGATAGATTGTGTAAGTACTATTTGAAAGTAAGTAAGTACTGGTAAAGAGAAAAACCATTTACCTTTATACAAAATTAAGTATAATTTTTTATACTTGATAATTTTGCAGATCCTGAACCGATAACTGGCATTAACTCGACGTATATCTCCAATACTGAAGTAACTTTAACTTGGTCTTTACCTCACGGAGAATTTAACGCTTTCGAAGTACAATATTTAACTACGGAAAATATTTTCATTCAAAATCTGACGACGCACAATTCTATAACAATAAACGATTTAAAACCCCATAGGAATTATACATTTACCGTTATTGTAAGAAGTGGTACAGAATCTAGTATATTAAGAAGATCTTTGCCGGTTTCAGCTATTTTTACCACTAAAGAATCGGTACCGGGAAAAGTGGAAAAATTCGAACCCGTCGATATTCAACCAGGAGAAATACATTTTGAATGGGCCCTACCAATGACCGAACAAAACGGCGTTATAAGAAAATTCACGATAACGTATGGCCTAGAGGGATCTTCTCACAAACTTTCCCAAGATTTTTCTCCCAATCAATTTAGAGGAACGATAAAACAGTTAGAACCGGGAAAAACTTACGTTTTTTACATACAAGCGCAAACGAAAGTTGGTTTCGGTCCGGAAAATTCGTGGAAACAAAAAATGCCTATAACCGCACCTCCCGAACCACCTCCACAAGTCGTGCCAACTGAAGTGTGTAAAAGTCCGACATCGATTCAGATACGATTCAGAAAGAACTATTTTAGTGACGTCAACGGACCGGTAAGCTTTTTTTCTAGAATGTAGAATATAAACAAATTTATAACGTAAACATAACCTCAAATCTATAAACATACTATAGTCAATAGAATTTGGTATCCAACTATAGTATTCTTACTAACCATTACTCTGAACACACTATTCAATGCCGCCAATACACCAAAATTTACAATTATACAGTCTAGCGCGCGTTTCGATCAAAAACAACTTGTTCGAAAAAAAAAAGAAAAGTCACACGTGGTTCTAACTAAACTGGAAATCGAGGAAGAATATGCTAAATCCTACGACCCAACTATTCAAAAGAGAAGAGGAAGATTTAAAAAACTATAATAGTTGTCGGCAAAGTTTCCGGACGACGATATTCGATGAAACTGCCGGTTTGGTCAGTGACAACCGTCGAAAAGGGCAGTCGCACCTTGACTTTTAGAGGCTACTATAAAATGTTTTTAAAGATCATTCGATAATAATAGGATGTAGCTTGTTCGGCAAAGGCCGCATATTATTTTTTCTGCCTTTTTGAGCAGCAAGTGTCTATCAGTTTGTCGTAGCTCATACTTTTCAAAGAGTCACTTTCTATATAAAGAATTGCCATGTCGTTCAGTTGATCTTCTTGAAGAGATTCTTTCATGATAATTTTTTTTATCATCTTTAAAGCACTAAAGTTGCGTTTTGAGTGTTCCATGTAGTCAAAGTGACAGTTTCGTACTGCAAAACACTTTCGGGGCGCTCTGGAGTAGACAACTTCAATGTTGACAGTTTCACTTCGGTGATTCTGCATAACCTTAAATTTTCAATTTTCAAAGTAGCATTTTCAGTTCTTGGCATACAAATATCTATTAACTCATCTACCAACAATGACCTGTCAATGTCATTTTGAATAACCTTTACATTATTTAGATGACCTTTCGAAAATTGATCGGCTTTAACCCCAAAACAAATTCTGAAAAATGTTAAAATAAGTTTTTTTTAATTCAGAAACAATTATATCCAAATAATTCCAATATCACTATCTCTTAATTGTAATATTACTGCCAAATTGTCAGATTACATTCTTCTTCATTTTTTTATTCGTCTTCTTTGCAATCAATTTTTCTGTCAATAACTTTGGTCTTTATTTTCCATTGATGATGAATCTTCGGATAGTACTGAATTGGTGTTAGCAATATAAATAAGTAATCAGTAAACGATGAGTAATTAGATTTAGTAGTGGCTATATAATTGTCTTTCAATGTCATATAAAATCAAATATTCAATTTTTAGGTTATCTCGTATGCCATCATCGTAGCAGAAGATGATTCCAAAAATGCTTCCGGTTTAGAAATGCCTAGTTGGAGAGACGTCCAAGCTTATTCAGTTTGGCCCCCTTATCAGGTTAACGAACCTTATTACCCGTTCGTGAATAGTTCTCTTTTGGTTGAAGATTTTACAATCGGCGGACAATCGTGTGATATAAGACAAGTAGGTTATTGTAATGGCCCTTTGAAATCGGGAGCTACGTATAAAGTTAAGATAAGGGCGTTTACGGCAACAGATAAATTCACCGATACCAGTTACAGTTTTCCGATTCAAACAGGTGAGTTCATATATTTCTCTTTTTTAATTATAATTAATTTTTATTATTTCAGATCAAGATAATACGCCGATCGTCCTTGGCGTTATTATTCCTGTTGTTCTCATCACTTTACTATTCATAACTGTTATCGTTATTAGGAGGAAAAGGGCGGCCGGGAAAAGAAAAGCGACAGAGGCTCGCACGAATGACAGTATGTCGTTACCAGATTCGGTTATCGAGACAAGTAGACCTGTTAGGATTGAAAATTTCGCGAATCATTATAGGATCATGTCCGCAGATTCGGACTTCCGGTAAACGTCATATAATTCATCAAATTATACATCTAATCATAGCTTTCGACACTAAATCATTCCTGCACATAGTTTTTGAAACGATAGTTCCTACAACAAAAATTTTGAACGTTATTAAAATCGATTTCGAACGTTATTAAAACGATTTCGAACGTTATTAGAATCGATTTCGAACGTTATTAAAATCGATTTTGAACGTTATTAAAATCGATTTCGAACGTTATTAAAATGGATTGCGTCTTTTTCGATTTATAATTTTTATTTTTTGACAGATTCAGTGAAGAATTTGAAGAACTCAAACACGTAGGACGAGACCAACCTTGCACTTTTGCCGATTTACCTTGCAACCGACCGAAAAATAGATTCACAAATATTTTACCATACGATCATTCCAGATTTAAACTTCAACCTGTAGATGATGAAGAAGGATCTGATTATGTTAACGCAAATTACGTGCCAGTAAGTCGATCGTTGGAATTTCCGGAACTGTTGGTGACATGAATACACTGTTTATACCAATACTCACGATTATACTGATTGACGCGCATTTCGATAACCAAGTTATCATCTTCAGAGACTAGATATAACAGTTTACCGACAGTCTCTGAAGACAATAAGCTATCCATACTTTCATTCAGCCATTTTATTTTCTTTGCTTCTATTAGTTTTGTGTTTAACCTCACTTTTTTCTTTTCAATTTTTATTGTAAATTCACGATCAAACAATTTTTTTCTTGTATCTTTTGTACCAATAATATCATCTGCTACAGATTATTTTCTTGTTAATTTCTTTCTATTGCTTATCAATATTTTCCTTTGCTTTTCTATTTCTTCTATATATACTTTCTTAATCCCTTTCAGTGTCTATACATTTCATTTCTTCTTCCATTTTATTCGCCTCTCACCGTTCTTAATTTCGTTTTGATTGATACTTAGTGATGATCAGTCTCAACACCTGTTTCTTTGCGTTATCTTACATCTTGTACAATCCTTGACCTTTATTTTATTATTGAGACATGACCTATTTGGTTTCCAGTGGTACTTTCTGGTATAATCCTCTTTTTTATGCTTAAAACTAGCGTTGCTAATATACATGTTGAATCTCTGGGCTAAATAGCAGATTCGTTTCTATTTATTCTGTTTTTATATCTTTATTTATTTTTATTTTCGGCCATTATTTTTCCTGAGACTTTCTTTCATCTGTGGAAACATTCCTTTGATTGTTTCGATATTAATTTATGTATATAATCGTTAATAATTTTTTTTTAGGGTTACAATTCTCCGAGAGAATTTGTTGTTACTCAAGGTCCTTTACATTCTACAAGGGACGATTTTTGGCGTATGGTGTGGGAATCGAATTCTAGATCGATTATCATGTTAACTCGATGCGTGGAAAAGGGCAGAGAAAAATGCGACCATTATTGGCCTTATGACACCATGCCAGTATATTATGGCGATATATCCGTACAAATATTAAACGAATCACGGTATCCTGATTGGAATGTGTCAGAATTCATGGTGTGCCGAGTAAGTACCATTATGCATATCAAACTCAATAGCGAATATAAAATGTGGCAATGTAGACATAGAAGAAGTACCGGACTGGTTTGTCTACTTTGCTTGTAGACAAAGAGCGGTACCGGGCTGGTTTGTCTACTTTACTTGTGGACAAAGAGCAGTACCGGGCTGGTTGATCTACATTGCTTTACATTTGTTAGAAATTCCGACATACTTTTAGCGGAGGTGTCGGAAGCGTTTATTTGGTAAAAATATATTTTTTTAAATCATATAAAATCGATAGTTAGTTGTTTTATTATAATTTCTGTTGGTATATTTCTAGGGCGAGACGCAAAGGATTGTACGACATTTTCACTTCACCACTTGGCCGGACTTTGGAGTACCTAATCCGCCTCATACGTTAGTTAGGTTCGTTAGAGCGTTTAGAGAGAAGGTACCGCCGGATCAGAGACCAATTGTTGTTCACTGCAGGTATATTTTATGAAAGTACAACTTATACTATGACATATAGAATCTGGATTCGGATACGAAACGTGGCAGTTTCATTTTTTTCATTTTTTAGTGCTGGCGTTGGTCGATCGGGAACTTTTATATGTTTAGATCGTATACTCCAACAAATTTTAAAGAGCGACTACGTCGATATATTCGGTATAGTTTACGCCATGAGAAAAGAAAGAGTATGGATGGTTCAAACTGAACAACAATATATCTGCATACATCAGTGCCTTTTGGCCGTATTAGAAGGTATAGATTTATCTTCTTCACCCAGAGAGATACATGAGAATCAAGGATTTGAAGGTGAGTGTTATTGCACCTTGTATTTTCTGTCTTAATATATACAATCTTTTATTTTACAATAAAATGTAGCTCTTAGTGACCTTATCGTCACCATGACTGACCAAAATGTGGTTCTAATTGATTAATCATAGCTCTTACTGACTGAAATGTAGTTCGGATTGTTAAGTCGTCGCTCTGACCAACCAAACGTTGCTATGACCGATCAAATTCTATCTCAGATCGACTAACGTAATTTTGACCGACCTATAGTTGCTAGAACTGACAAAAATGTGGCTCTGCTTTGGGAAATCGTAGTTCTTACTGACCTAAATGTGGTTCTGACCTAACAAAATGCAGTTCTGATCGATCAGTTATTGCTCTGAGTAATAAATCATTGCTATGACCGAGCAAATTCTGACTCAGGTCAACTAAACGTAACTATGACTGACCTATAGTTGCTAGAACTGACCAAAATGTGGCTCTGATTGAGAAATCTCAGCTCTTACTGACCTAAATGTGGTTCTGACGTAAAAAAATGCAGTTCTGATCGATCAGTTATTGCTCTGAGTAATCAATCATTGCTATGACCGCGAAAATTGTGACTTAGATCGACTAAACGTAACTGTTATTAACCTATGGTTGCTAGGAATGACGAAAATGTGGCTCTTATTCACCTGAAATGTTATTCTGAACAAAATGTATCACTGATCGATCAGTCATCGCTTCAACTAATCAATGATTGCTATGCCCGAGTAAATTGTGACTCAGATCGATTAATTGTTAACTCTAACTGACTTACCATGGCTAAACTGACCAAAATGTGGCTATGATTGATCAGTGGTTGTTCTGGTTAATCAATCGTTGCTATGACTATGATCAATATGTCGACAAAAAATTACTTGGACTGACCTATCGATGCTAGTACTGAGCAAAATTTGACATAAATTGATAAATCGAAGTTATTACTGACCTTGACCGACAACTAAACAAAACTATGGCAGACCAAACTCAAACAGTTTTACTCTCAATTCAGTATTATCGTTGAATATGTTATTTTCCATTTTTGTGCTAGCAGAAATGGTTTGTGTGTTTATAAGACGTTGTAAAAAGCTGCTATTCTGTGGTTCAGGCAAAGGTGTCGGTACTACGGTCGAATCTACTTATGCACCGGAAGAAAAGTTGAGGTAGAAACATTTTATGGGGCGGAAACGGCTGTAACGCTTAATATGCATATATTCTATTCCTTTTTCTTGGTAACAGTTATTTCATATTTGGCATGATGAATTTATCCGTTAAGTAAAAATATAACCAATTTGATTTTTTTGGTTACATATTTCAATTTTGAATAATTTACAACAATTTGAAATTTAATATTTATATACAAATACTACATCACGAATTGTAAATTTAAAAAGATGATTCTCAAAGAAGAAGAAATTTCTAATCAAAAAGTCCCAGCTTCCAAAACCATCGCAATTATTTTTTATATTTTTTTAATGCTGAAAATTGTTATCGTCGATGTCAATGATTCTGAAAGTCTTTATGAAAAGCATACTCAATTAGTAGTTTGCTATTAATACCACTATTGAATATCCGGCCTCACGGTCCTTGTCGTGGACGAGATTGTTACAATATCTTAAATATTGATGACCTTCATGATAAATTTAGATGTAACTAGAAAAATCGCTTATAATTTGCATGTGTATTTCAAATTGCATGCGTATATGGATTTTTTAAATCATTACCGATTTTTGTAAAAAGTTTGTAACTAAAATTTTTCACAAAAATTCTTGTTTGTTATACACTTAACGAAACGTCTCTGTTTACATTACCGAGTAACCTGTAATTCGTTACAAGTTTGTAACTCACTTTGTGCTTGTTAATATAAACAAACGACAATAGGTTTGTTCCAGCAGTATGCTCTGATCATATTTCGAACTTTCGTGCACTACGCATGACTTGACTATAATCCAAGGACTTTCTCACAAGGTCGACTTTCATTAATTTCACATTCCAATTATGTGACTTCACAAATTACAGTATTAAGCATATCGTCATCCCAAGAAAACTTTTATCAACAACAACCATGGTCATGTTGTCTAGTTAATAGTTCTTCAATTTATTGAGTTGATTTATTGCTTCTCTCCAATTTTTAGGGTCCGTTTCTCAAATTGTGTTTACTATAAAATGAGGTTATGTGACATCAGACGATGGTCTGAAAGATTTGGTTAAGTAGACCATCCTATAGGTTATTGAAGTCACGTTATTTTGATGTCTCGGCCATTTTGTGTGTGGTGCAAATAAATATCATTTTACCATAAGTTTTACATTGTTGGAGTAAAATTAATCTTTAAGCCTGATATATAGAGTTGAGTGCGTTTTGGATATTACCAGGTTGTTTACAATGTGGTTAATATGTGTTTGCCCCACGCGGAAAATGGCGGACGGATCGGGACGTCATCTCAAAAACGGAAGCTTTATGGAATAGCCCTCGACTATAATTTACTATGAACACGTATCCAACAATTGCTGCTGGTATACCCCCTTTAACAAAGGTTGAGAAAAAAAAATCATTTTTGTTTTTGTATAGTTTCATTGGACCGTTTACTTTCATGTCCACTACCGAATAAATACTCTATCTCAATCTTGGACAGTTTCTATAAGTGGAGGCTGTTCCGACTAAGGAAGACAAAATTGCAACGATTTCTCTATCCTCCGAGGTTCCAGCTCAGTTCTACGCATTCTCAAGCATGCGCAGTATAAATAAAGTGTCTCGAACGAGAGAGAAAATGAATAATGTCGTAAGTAACAGACATTCTGTTGGAACAAACATAATCCCTGACTGATTCGGACGTTTCGCACGTTATTTGAATGTGTTTCGATGAGCTTAAATGTATACAGCTTAGTTGTAAAGAGAAGCATGAATCGCAAATTGAAATTTTGATTGTATTTCTTTGAAATAAAAACCAAAAACTGTATAAATTAAATCTCGGTATGACAGAAGCAGATTGAAATCTGTAAATCGCATATTTTTTTAAATTTTTTCTCGATGAAATCATTAAAAATTTTTTTGTCTTTAGATGACGAAGGAATAGCTGAATCTGGAATGTAAGGAAATCAGAAATCTGGTTTGAATTTTAACGGAAAAAATATGTATATATATATATATATATATATATTTTGTATGCAGGTATTACAAGTATTTTTTATTTCAAATTCAATCTAAAAACATTAGATCTTGAATATTTTTATATGAAGTAATTTTTATTCATCTTTTTTTTTAATGTTCTTCTCTATTGAGATAATTACCAATTACGTATACACATATAATTATATTGAACAAAGTTACATTTTACTTATAATTGATTAAATTTATTTTTATTGTTGTTAAACGTTGTTTATGACATTTGAATGAAAGAGGAGAAGCTTATGGTCAACATAAATTTATTTATTTGATATAATAAAATTTCCATGATTCTGTCTTACATAGAACACAACATGTATTACCTCACGTCACTTCCTATTTAAGAAGAATGTTTGAGTCCCATGGTGTGTTAGAGAGAGATATTCAGGTGTCTTAGGGTAGAAAAATAAAAATTATCATTTATTTTCCCTCTCCTTTCTTAATCAAAAAGAATGTTTGTCATTTGGTCACTTTTTAAAACATTGTTGTTAACAACTTTTGATTGATCAAAGGTACTTTACTTTGCTATTGATGTTGATCTTAATTTTTTTGTCTTTAACCTTTTATGATACTAATTAGTCACCAAACCTTTTCAACGCTATAATGTTCTTTAATGTTTATGTTTTTATCACTAAACTGTTTTTTTTTTGGTAATTGATGGTAAATAGCATGTGTTATTTGAACGAAAGAGGAGAAGCTTGTGGTCAACATAAATGTATCTACTTGACGTAATAAAATTTCCATGATTTTGTCTTACATAGAACATAATATTTATTACCTCACGTCATTTCCTATTTAAGAAGAATGTTCGAGTCCCATGGTGTGTTAGAGAGAGATATTCAGATGTCTTAAGGTAGCAAAACAAAAATTATAAAGAAAATAAATTGTCATTTATTTTCCTTCTCTTCATTTCTTAATCAAAAATAATGATTGTCATTTGTCACTTTTCAACACATTGTTGTTAACAGTTTCTGATTGATCAAAGGTACTTTACTATTGATGTTGATCTCAATATTTTTGTCTTTAACAGTTTATGATACTAAATTAGTCACCAAACCTTTTTTAACAAGATAATGTTCTTTGATGTTTATGTTTTTATCACTAAACTGTTTTTTTTTGTTAATTGATGGTAAATAGCATATGTTATTTGATTGAAAGAGGAGAAGCTTGTGGTCAACATAATTGTATCTACTTGACATAATAAAATTTTCATGATTCTGTCTTACATAGAACACAACATTCATTACCTCATGTCACTTCCTATTTAAGAAGAATATTTGCGTTCCATGGTGTGTTAGAGAGAGAGAGAGAGAGAGAGAGATGTTTAGATGTCTTAGGGTATGTCACGATTTTATATCTTATTAAACTGGTTTTTTGGTTATTGTTGCAAATATTTGTTGTTCACTTTTCACTGGTTTTTGATCATAAGCATCCTTCTGTTATGGATACAAATTTACAAATTTTGCGGACCATGCAACATATATTACGTTTTTAATATAGTTAAAAGTACTGTGATAATTTCTGTAATGTTAATATTCGAATGCTTCAAGTTTATACTAACATTTATCCCTATCAAGTATTGTACTTAATTTTAGTTTTGGTAAATATTTAGAAGTGGGGCTCCACCCCAAACTTACTCTAAAAATTTTTCGCGTATATAGGATTGTTTTTTAGTGCTCCGAAAGTACTTTAAAGGTGGTGGAGACGCATATTATCCGTCATTTATTTATCCGTCAATTTACTTTGATTTAAAGTGAAGGTAGATAGAGGACGATTTAGCATTCATTCCGAGGTTTTATTGAATTTTTAGAAAGGAGTGAGAGGTGGATAACGAATTAATTTCTTCAAAAACTCGATTGTTAGAATAAATAAATCCGAAATGACTACAGTGCCACAATACATGAACAAAGAAATATTCAAAATGTTTGAAGAAAAACGTAAAAAGCCGAAGGGCATGTTACAAATTATGTTAAAAATAGAAATTTTTTGTTACGATTAACCCTTAAAGAAAATGTTTTTTCCACCTTAACATAACTGATTTTACCCCTAAAAGGATCTGAAGTACAGCAAAAAATTTTTGTAGTACGTTTCGGGTGGAACCCCACTTCTAAATATTTACCTTAGTTTTTAAATAAATATTTTATCTATAAATTTTTGTCTTTCATTTTTTTAAATCTAACACTCACCAAAAAATATACTGGGGTAGAAATTTTTGGTTTGGTCCTATATGCGTAAACTTTCGTCGAATGTATGATATGTGTCATCTTACTGTATCCATTTTGTATTGTTGTAATTCTTAAAGTGGTTGAAACAAATTTCGCATCATTTTAACATATTCTGAAGAAAAAACATTTTGAGAAAACTCTGCAGTTTGTTAACAGGTCCATTGAGTTGAAAGTGGGCTTCATCCAAAAAAAAACTTATTAGTTACCGAAACTCTTGAATTGCCTTGATTATGATTCCTCACAATGGCAATGATTGGGCACAAGAAATTCAGTTTTTTTTTCTTATGTTTTTCCTAAATTCAAAACGTCAATGCTACCAAACACAAAATAAATTTCGCAGCTTGTGCTTCGATTTATTCCTAATGGGACATGGTTACGAAAATCTTCAACAATTTTATGTGTATATTTTAAATGTATATAAAAAAGAATATAATTTTACTTAAATTAATTACAACAACCTACTCTATCCCTTGGAATGAGCCTTAATTCCGACCCATGCTTTAGAAAAACATTACCTGAAACAAATAAGCAAATATTATAACAAAGCTTCTCAAATCAATTGAAATTCCTTGAACCGTTGATGATACTCATACCACTACACTTCACACTTTCTTTGTTTAATCGGTAACTTTTCTGACAACCCTCGTATATCGAAAACAAACGGTTTTAGAACGAATCAAACTCATGAAGCATGTCATTAACGAATGTAAGGTATACGAGCCCTGGAGCCGTCCCTGTTTGGATTTACTGGAATTCTAAAATTCTGCGGACGTTTGTTTTTATGTAACTTTTTTATTACTGCAGGTGGTTTATTTACATTGTTTCTTTTGAATAATTCCTATGAAGGTATATTTATTTGTTTTGTTTCTTTATTTTATATTTTCTTTTTGGATATATAAATACTTTATGAAGCGAAAGTTAATTAGTTAGTTTATAATAAATAGTCGTAGTGAACAGACAGAAATAAAAGGTAATCGAAGAATTTAAATAATTTAATCAAACGAGTTAACTGAATAATATAAATTATTGTAGAGTAAAGTATTTAAGAAGGTGAGAGACAGACAGTACTTACCAGCCGTTTGTTGAGGATTAATACCGATACCATCGTCAGTAATTATCGCTGATGTTGCTGGAGGTACTTGAAATTCTTCAGCGGCAAATTTTAAAACAGCCGTAAATGGTGTCGCTTCAGGTACACTTAAACTGAAATTCATTGCCAAATAATTCGATTAAAATTTGCTACTCGATTATCGAATGAAAAAAAAAATGTTTGGCGAACATACGAGGGATAATCCAAAAATAATGAGAATTATGTAATAAAAATATTTAATTTCAATTTTTTTAACAAAACAACTTGGAAATACTGATAAGTCATCCACTGAATACAGACCCTAAATTTTGGTGAATGCGCATGTTTATATTATATTTTTTGTAGCTTCCACAGTTACTTGTTGTGACTGTTTTTATAGAAACATTTCTAAGAAAACCTCTTTGTTTACAGCAAATTAAAGATTTCCAGGAAATCGAATATTCTGGAAAATGAGATATCTTGTAAAATGAGTCTCTAACAGTCGGAGAGAGACAGTAAATAATTTGATGTCATAGTGAACACATCAGGATATTAAAAAAATAAATTAGTGTTAGTGGATAGTTTAGTGTAAGTGTTAGGTATAATTATGTAAGTTACACCATGTGTGTTAATTCACCCTACCGTTTTCTGAATAAAAACTGTTTAAATAAATAAGAACATTACAATTAATGGATTATAATTGATTTGTTGAATTTCATATTTGTTAAAATTTTACAAGATGGAAATTAATGGTGTGGTAAGAAAAGGAGACATGATTATAATTTATACTACATATTTTTTAATGAAATTTTTTTTAATATGAAAAAAGACATATTCAAGTATCACTCAATTCAAAAAGGACCTGATTCCAGATGTTCGTGGTGTTATCTTTTGCTTCTAATAATCTATCAACTACCACACTCTTCAATTTATCTGATTTAATCAAATTATGCAAATTACAAAATATATTATCATACGTTATATCAGGGTAAAAACTAATATCTGGATCACTTTTCCATCTATTTCCAACTTTTATCATCATACCACCAATATAAACGATAAAATTCAAATAAGATTTAAAAAATTCGTTAGAATTGAGACAAACTAAATGTATATCAGCTTTGTTGATTTTCTTAATCAAACAGAACCATAATTGTTTAGTTAAAATGCTTCTTTCCGACATCTTTTTTAGTAAATGCTGTAGAATAATATCCTGGATAAGTTTCTCACTATCAGATATATCAATAAGTGTTAAAATCCCTATTAAAATATATAAATACTGATCCACATTGTAAGGAGCAAGTATATCTTTAATTTCATCTATTATCAGGTTTTCCTCTCCAACTTGTAATAGATTATCCCACAACTGTAATTTTAAATAATATTCAAAATGTTTTGTATCAACAGTTTTTAAATAATCCATTATTGCTTCTATATTCCCTGCATCTGAAAACAACTTTGTCAAAACCAGTTCAAACCGTTTTTTAGGAAACAAACTGGTGTATATTCTAACAGCTATTTCTAAAGTATTTTGATTAATATCAGGGAATCTGAAAAATGTGCATAACAGTTCATCACAAGCAGCACTATAAAATTGTTCACTATATTGTTTGGTTTTCTGTTTAGTTAGCCACCACTGAGTCAAGACAGATAAAAAACTATCAAAAGTTTTTATGGATTTAAAATGTTCTACAGTTTTTTCAATGAAAGTGCCCAATTTGAAAGTTGTTTTTATATCTTCTGTATTTGCTGTTACAATCCATTCGGGGTCTTCCAGGATTTTTACAAATGTATCAAATGATGTTAAAATTTGCGTTATATTTGCTGATGCGTTTTCAGTCATTTTTCTCTTGATAGTTTCTGTCAAATGATCGATGGCTTCCAGATTATCTGTTAAAAGAAAAATGTAATTGTTAGCATGTCCATATTGACAGTAACTACCAAGAGAAGTATATAAAATGAAAAATAAATACTCACATTTTAAACGGTAATTTAGGATCTGATGTAAGTGTTATTTTAAATGTTACTTTGGATCTGAAAGTTAACATATTGTGTTAAAATTATGAATGTGTACTTCTACTTGTATACATAATTTACCAATAATTTACTTACGCCATTATTGAATTATTATGTAGTGTACGTTGTTTATCTATAATATAAAATTAAGTTTGATTCATACGAAAACTACAAATTAAAAGTTCCTTCACGTTAACAAATAATTTGACAATATGGAACATGACATTTAAAGATTTTCGGAACAATATGATCGGGTTCACTCGATCATGATCTGAATGTTCCGGAAGTAATTTATCACAGAACTAAATCTATAAACACAAAAAACTATAAAGTCATAAAGCATACGCAAGACCCTGCACAAAAGTAATGAAAATGGAAAGGTTTTGTAGGTTAAATTTCCATCAAAACCGACATGAGACCTCCACAATCTCTGATAAAAATTTTGTTCTGGATTTAGAATCTGCGATCACCTGTTAGGTAATCTACCTCATCCCGAATTATAGCTTCCGATAAATCATTTTACAACAAATTTTTGGAAAGCGTCAATTAGCTGCTCTTAAGAAGAATTAAAAATAATCTATGACCTGATCACTTCGATCAGCTTCCGAACTATAGTGAACGGGATCCGATGTAAATTTCGAGCATTCAAATCATAACACTGACATACCCTACAGTATTAATTATAATCAGCAGAACAAGTGGCTATCTTTGTACCATTTGAAAATGTTTTGTGAGCATTTCGAGGTACATACACAGAAAAACCAGACATAGAGGCAACAACTTGCTTCGAAAAGCCTCGTGTAAATAGGTTTCGAAATCGTGACGTCATTTGACGTAAAGTAAAAAAGAGCAACTTCAAATTGCTACTCTATGAAAAATGACTATTTTCTAATTTAAATTGCATTCTATATGGAGAATCATGTGGACAAGCCTTATTTCAGTCGATTTCCATAGTTTCACATTGAAAGTAAGGTTTTTCATAGTTCTTTACGCCATAGAAAAAATTCTCGCTTATACATACCGTCCCCCCCGTGATTTTTTATTTATCAATTATATGGGATACAGGATAGACAACCGGAGCATGACGTCACGTCCGTCTTATTGTTACTCTAGGTTATACTTGTTTCCAAATAAAGTTTGTGAGGCTGCGTGTTATTTAATTAGTTTACTGTTGTATAAGATAGTAATGTGTCTTGTGCCAGAAAGTATTTTTTTGCAAAATTTATCCAAGAAAATGCGAAGAAATCAATGTGTAAGAACACATATAGTATCGCCAACACAGTTAAAACTGTTTGGAAAGTTAGCACTCCCATAGTCTATTCTGTTTATCTATCGCCGATGTCTTAAACATTTATGATTCAATTTATATCACTTAATATTCTGTATATAGGAGCGAAGTTGATGAGTTGATAATATACTAAGTATTAGGAGAAATCTGCCAGACCGTTGAGGAATAGTGAAAAATCAAGCTGAAATACTACAACCATGCAGATAGCCAGACGGTCACACGGGCATAAAAAGACTGTTTTTTGGGATGATAGTAATTGGATTGTGTTCCATCATTTATTTCAAAAAGATGAAGAAATAACAGGAAAGTATTACGGATTATTGCTTGATAGAATAAAGGAAAAGATTGCAAAAAAGCGACCGCATTTGAAGAAATTGCTTTTCTATTAGAACAATTTACCTTCCCACATGGTGATTGCCATGGCTAAAATTCACGAATTACATTTCTAATTGACTCATCACCCAGCCTATTCACCAGATCTGGATGCCAAGATGTTTCCTAACCTCAAAGTTTCATAAGGAGACAAGACGTTAATGAAGATGTAAATGCCTATTTTGAGGAAGAAAGCTTCAATTTTTAATTGGAAGGGTGTAGAAAAATAAAAATTATTATGGAAACAAATATCTTGTTTCTTTGTTAGTTCGGAAATTTTGCAGACCTAAATATGGAGGGTAAAAAAAGGATAACAACCTGTGTATATAAAAAGTCACTATGTTACTCCTGAAACAAAAAAACAGTCAAGACGGTGGTTTGCAAAGGGCAAACCTGCTTCTAAAAACGGTTTTGAAGGCCTAAAAAGAAAAAGTGTCTGTCAAAATGCGTTTAATAAGGGTGTCGCCACATCAGCATAAGGGTAATTGTTAAAGGAAGGGCAAATTGTTGAAATTCTTCAATTTTGAAGTATAGTATGAAATTTTTTAACTCGACATTGTCTTTGTCTATACCAGTGGGTTTTTGATTTGTTTATCATAAACAACTGGACATTTTATCAACTTTTCTTCTATAATAGATATTCCTCCTTGTTCCTACCTTCCATAACCCCAACTAACAAGCAAAAAATCTAATAATCAGAATTGCTAGATGACTCAAATTGAGCTTCATAAATGACATGACTTCTTGTTGAAATACAGTGAACTCTATACGTTCCTTCAGATATATTTGAATGTTGGGAACATAACCGAACCTCCTAGAGGAACAATATTTCACATATACTGAAAACATGTCTACCACTGGTACTGGTACTGATGTTATATAGGAATATTTTCTATATGTTTGAATATACAATGAAAAGAAAATCAATTAGTTAAAAAAAATTGCTTTTTTGGACCTAAGAAGGTTTACGTTACCACTGAAATGGATTTAACAAGAATTAATGGATGTCAAAATAAAACAAAACATGCGCTAAAAGTGAAATTTAATAAATAATTAAAATAATATCACAATTATCGTTGAATACAACTGTGAGAATCAAGGCCGTTCTTCAATTAAAAAAATAAATAATTTCAAACACAACGAATAAAAATATAAACAGAATCTGTACAATGTGTTCATTTATTTTTTCAAAATTTTTATTTCTGATGTTTTCTTCAACTTAATATAATACGTCTTAAATGCCATTATATTGTTTATCCACAATCACCTGACAACCGTATAAAGTGCCGTTTTATCCACTAGTAGAATAACGAAAAACAGATTTTACTTGATATGTATTATCATATTTCACTTCTAATTGATAAGAAATTTTACTGGGTGTCGTTTCACTGATGACGATAGGAGAATTATCTAGATGGACCAGATCATTTTCAGTGAATCCTTTGTACGTCATAGCTAGCAGCCGAAATAGGGAAATTTTTACTTGGGTCTTTAGGAAAATGTTTATCTAGTAGAAACCCGAGGGGCGAGAAAAGTATTTTTAGCATGATTCATACGCGCGAATCATCTAGACTATTTAGACAGGTCTGAGTTGAGATTATGTCCATATTGCTAGGCCTGAATCAGTACTCGTATTGGTAGTGCCTGTTCGTAAAATAAAAGTGCTTGTAGAAGGTTGTTGGAAAGGTTGCAGTAAACGTTTGCTCTGTTCGATAATAGGATTCGTCCGATTTTTACTCACGAGTGAGAGAAGGAGGCACAGATTTTAAAAAGTCTTTGCGTGGATTAGTGCTGCGAGGATGGTTCTTTTTCCTCTCGACGGCTCCAGAGTATTGAGAAGATTGAATAACTTCCCCTGGGAGTTGTATATGGAGATTTTGGAGGGTGGGTACAAGGGAGATTCCGGATGGTTGGGTAAATTGTGGTTTTTGGTAATTTTAAATTTTTGGTTTCGACGTTTTTTTGGTGGTTCGAAGTTTTTGGGATAATTCTGGTGAGGTCCTTTTTGGGATAATTCTGGTGAGGTCCTTTTTGGGCATAGTGATAAGTAGGGTGTAATTGGCCTGTAATAGTGGATTATTTGGATGTGTACGATTGTCTTTTTTGTCTTTTGGGGTAAGGTTGTTTGGAATTTGAATGTATTTTATATTAGAGGTGGGTTCATTTAGTTCGGATTTTTTAGGAAAAGAAGGAGATTCCAGAGCTTCCCCAGGGTAAAACGACATTTTTTCATGAAACTGTTTTGATTCTAAATGAGTGATTGTGAATAAGACGTTGTATCGAGTGCTAGTTTTGAATACATTTAATCAATTATTTCGTGTTTTAACATTTTATGTGAATAAAATGTAATCGAAAACACTTATACAAATAAATATTATGATATGAGAAGCACACCACGAGAAATCACGTTGACAATCAAAATTAAATTATTACAAAACGAAAACAAAAAATGTATTAATGAAATCTTGTTTGGAAAAACGCATCATACAAAAATTTCGCATATAATGAGTAATTTAGTGTAATTGCACATTGTTTCATTTTTTTAAATACCATTGTGTATCTAGCTACTTTGAAATAAGCGATTTGGAATGGTTACACAAAATTTCGCCATTCAAATATTACTAATTTTTTCCGTCACAAAAATTTCCTTCTAACTAAATATTATACCACACGTAAATTGAATATATTCTAATCTACTATAACATCAGTGAATAACTCGTGTGTTTGACACACATATGGCGCTGTCATTGTCAAAATCTTATGACGTTTATGAAGTACCAACTTTCAAAAGACTATGTGTCAAATTTCATGACATTTCTATCAATCAAAAAAAAGTGACAGCCATTTAAGTGAAGCTAATTTTGTTATTTTCAAATGTTAATTTATGTTAATTTATCATTGCTTGTTAATAAAAAAAAAATACTGAAGAAGCTCAGCAATGGCTTCAAAAGTATTTGCGTGAGATAGATGAGGCCGTAAAGATGTCAGAAGGCAGTGTGTTTACAATAATGCCTGAACATTTAACCATTAGAACGCTTTTTACAAAGTAGGTGTCTTATAGTACAGATTTAGTGACTACTAGCTATTCGCTGATCTCAAAAAATGTTCGCCGATGAGAAATGAAGAGGCAATTGCTGAAAGTGAAGCCTATTTTGAGGCAAAAGATAAATTCTTCAACCAGAACGGAATCTAGAAGTTAGAGTTGATGAATAAAATCGATTTTTGGCAAAAGAATGTTTTTCTTAGGTCACACGACTTATTGAGTGATGTGTTATTTTGATTACATGTAAAAAAATCCACGTAAACGTCGATTCAAGAGATACCCTTTAAATTGAAAGTATCAATTTCTACTTACAGTATCATTTCGAAAAAATGACGCCTCCACAGAAAGATCTAGATTTTACCTATGAAATGTAGAGATAATAAGGACCATGTAATTGTATAAAAAAGTGCGAATTAAAATGGCGCTTTAGTAGCAAATTGAAAGTCTTCTGACATTATGCAAAATACTTTTTTCAGATGTTCCTCGTTGACAGTAACATGTGACAGATAGTGTGTTCAACAATATTTCTATTTGTTTCCAGACTAAATTGAGATCTTTCTGAAATTATTTTATTATCAATAAGTCATCATCAGGACAAAGGAACGTTCTATTTCTTCTTCTTTCTCGAATAAATTTGACATTAGGCGATTCTTTATTCCGATAGAATGACAACTACATATGACGGAAAAAACTAGTAACTTAACCCAACTTTTTTGGATGCTAAGAATATAAACGGAACACAGGACTTGTATATATAGTCCATTTTTCTTCTAAAACCTTCGAACTTGTCTCCTTTTTTTTCTTTTTTGAATAAATTTGACATTAAGCTATCCATTATTCCGATAGATTGTCAGCTACATTTGACGGAAAAAACTTGACCCAACTTTTTTGGAAGCGAAGAAAACAAACGGGACAGAATGATCTAGTACCTTCGAACCTGTCTATTTCTTCTTCTTTTTCGAATAAATTTGACATTATGGGATTTTTTATTCCTATAGGTTGACCACTACATATGACAGAACGTTCACGAATGTGACGTTGAGAATAGAACTGTCTTTAGGTTTATTTATGTTATCGAAACTTTCTATTTATATTTTTTTATCGTAACTTTCTGAAATTATTTTTGTTTCTATACTTTTCTAGTTGACAACTACATATTACAGAAAAATCACTTGTTTCAATGTAGCTCGATTTCGACATTTTAACAAATATAATAAATAACAATAAATAATAATTTCACAAGAAAAAAAATTATATTATACAGCGATTTATGAGTGTTTAAATTGTTTTTTACTTGACATTTCATCATATAATTAGTAAAAATAGATAAAAGGATGGGAGTGTAATAGTCATTTGTGTATTTAGAGCCTAAAGTAACAGATTTTCGCTTAACAAAGAATGTTAGTACGCGATGCGGAGCGCGACGATTTTTGAGAGGCAATTATTCTTTACACTCGAAAAAAACATGATTTTTTCTACAGTCGCACTATTAATAATTATAATATAATAGTTTTTATTATCTTAGGTCATGCTCGCTTAGGGCTAGCACCAAAAGAAGCAAGAACCAAAGCTTTGTAGCATGAATCCAAAAGTGGTGAAACAACTACCTTTAGCTTCAAACAGAAAAAGGGTCGAGACAATCCCAATCCAAAATCCGGAAAAAAAAAGAGAAGGGAAGAAGCTGACAAAGACACCGCTTCGATATAGTAATTAGTCGACTGTAGAAAAATATATTTTTTGTTTTAAGCGCGAGCAACACAAAGCGAACATTTATTTTTATTTAAGCAACAATTTTGATGTATAGAATAAAAAAAACCAAGTTGGTGAAGTCCTGTATATCCCTTAATTATTACAATTGACAGTGTCACACGTAGCTACATACGTCAAATTCAGACGTTACCAATTATATTCTAGAATTTGATACATTAGTAGAGGATGCGACTCTTGGGCCAACCATCGTTCAAAGATCGCGGCAATTCTTATCGCGTCGACGCGGGGCAGTTCGGGCGAAGAATCGTCGGCAGGAAAATATACTACTTAACGCGTGACGTCACCGGTTGGCGGGAAAAATGTACGGGGCGTATCGTATCTCCAGGAGACTTTTACAGAGAAAAAAATGAACGCGGATTGTAAAAACTGTGGGCCATAAAAGATTTTAAGGGTGATTAGTATACTGGTAGGGATATTACATAAGATAGCGACATACACGATGCAATATATATGAGGTTCGGGTCAAAAGGGGTATATACAGGGTCGAATAATTGACATCAATAGTATCGATCTAGTCACTAACGAAAGTTGTTGTTTGTTGAACAATGATTCCAACCAATCCGTTATTTTGAAGCACGACGATATTCCGATTTAAAAAAAATTCAATTGCGAACGTTTCGCGATAGATAACGACATCATCAGATCATTTTGCGACGTCGCCGATGTGTGTTCCAAGGTAACGCTGGAACGTACACTTTTTGATAGTGTCGCATTCTATACTAAAATGTCTCGTTCTATTTAACCCTCGCCACAGTAACGACTATTGATTTGACGCACTTTCTGTGCGTCACAAACAGTATTGATGGTGTCGCATTTTATCGCAAAATGTCCCCTTTCAGAGGTTAAAAGAAATGAGACATTTTGCGACAGACAGAATCAAACTAGTTAACGCCTTTTTGTAAATACGTCAAAAAATGTCTGAAGCCAAAGTATCCATCGATAAAATAACAATTTTTGAGCAAATCGAAACTTTATTGAGATAAACTCCAACCTTTTCGAGCAAAACTTCTCCTTAATATTTTTTATCTTTATAAAACTTGTTTAGGTTAGGTGCTAACACTATTGCAAAATGTCTCCTTTCATTTAACATTTTTTTGAATCCGATCGCAAAAAGTATGCGCTCCAGCGTGACTTTGGAACACACTCCTGATTATTGATTCGACGCATTTTCCGTGCGTCGCAAACTGTATATATGACTTTGCATTATATCGCAAAATGTTTCGTTTCATTTAACCTACGACATTTTGCGATAGAATGCGAACGTATCAAAAGATTTGGCGCCGTACGGTAAATTTAACCTAACCAATCTTTATAGAGGTTTATAACGTTGCAACGGCGCTGATGACGTCACATTCTATCGCAGTTAAACTTTTTCACATCGGAAGATCGTCGTTCGGAGTCGTGCTCCGAGATAACGGTGCCCAATAAATCGCGGACCTTTTTCAATTATAATTCAAATTATTGACATTGAGTTAAGCTTTGAATAAATTGAGCACGAATCACATTTGGGAACGTCTTTAATTTAACGTTAGGATATTTCACGCACTATAATAATAAAATTTAATCCACTCCTATTACAAAATATTTAATGTATTTTCCTTTTAACCTTAAACTTCCTACTTTTCCTGAGTATCTACTCAACAACAATTTTTTTCTCCAAAATGAATAACCGTTCTTTAATTTGGGTTTTTTTTTTAGAAAAACATACAAAATTCAAGTGGAAATTTTACCGATTTTCCGGTGTTTTAAATTAATTATTTCAGCTTTTACTAGTACTCGGTTTGTCCGATGATTCGCTGTTATCGTTTGTTGTTAAGCCTTGAAGTTTTGATGATAAATCGGCGCTGGATACAACGGCATGTTGACCTAAATCGAATAAAACAAACAATAAGTAATCCATCAGGAGAAAGTAATAAATTATTATTGATTTATTATCTATCAAAATATTTCGTGAATGTTTGCTTCATTAATCCCCATAATTAATACAGGGCGAGTCAAGAGGAACTGAGGAACATGAGGAACAAATCTTCTCGTAGCCAAAATATCGTTTTTCTAAGTCGAAATATCATCCTCCAAGGTAGAAATCTTCTCGTAGCCAAAATATCGTTTTTCTAAGTCGAAATATCATCCTCCAAGGTAGAAATCTTCTCATAGCCAAAATATCGTCAATATTAGCCGAAATATCGTTTTTCTAAGTCGAAATATCATCCTCCAAGGTAGAAATCTTCTCATAGCCAAAATATCGTCAATATTAGCCGAAATATCTTTTTCCAAAGTTGAAATATCATCCTTCATGGTAGAAATCTTCTCGTAGCCAAAATATCGTCAATATTAGCCGAAATATCTTTTTCCAAAGTTGAAATATCATCCTTCATGGTAGAAATCTTCTCGTAGCCAAAATATCGTCAATATTAGCCGAAATATCTTTTTCCAAAGTTGAAATATCATCCTTCATGGTAGAAATCTTTTCGTAGCCAAAATATCGTCAATATTAGCCAAAATATCGTTTTTCAAAGTCGAAATATCTTCCTTCATAGTGGAAATCTTCTCGTAGCCGAAATATCGTTTTTCAAATTTGAAAACTTGAAACCTTCTCGTCCATTTGAATAGAAATATCGTTCATCATTACAGGAATTGACGATATCAAGGTGGAGGACACGTTTTTGAATAGATAAGTTTCTGGATCTAATCCGTCACTTAACAGTGCCAGTTTGAGTCTTCCTACTAGTTCACTCTTTTTACCGGATGTTTCCAATTCGTCATTCTTCATTTCGGCTTTCAGTTCCGTCACTTTCAGGTCACAAAGTCTATTTACCATGTTTATTTACAATAACCCACACCTGATACCAATGTAATGTTATTCTTATTTATTTATACTCTTAGTATCGGTGGGGTGAATTTACGAACACTATCTTTTACTCACTCTATCTATTTAAACACTTCACACTACACTTCACTAACTTATCACTAATTTTAGAATTCCATTATAACCGGACAGGACTGGCCTCACAACTTATGTCTTAGATTTATTTGTAACAATATTTATCATATCATGTGACTATGAAAAGTGTCAACTCGTCTTCTTTATCAATTTACAGGGTGAAACTGAGCATGAATTTTAATTGATTATGAAGTTTATATATAATATATATATATATCTTACTTAAAATGTCTGGTAAAGCATTTCTCCTGCCGGTTCGACCTGAAGAATGGAAATCCTTTTCGGCGACTTCCGGTTCTTCTGGAGTTGGCGCGGAAACTTGATGATTTGAATTACTTGGACCCGGAGCGTTTTGAGATTGATCCATCACTGCTAACATTTTTAATACTGAAACAAATTTAGATTCTGCACTAAATATAATATTTTTGTGTTATTTACTTTGTCCACGTTAGTTCACGGGGTAAAATTTTTCTATAATTGGTAGAAAAAGAAAATATTCATCATAAATCAAGCTCTGCATGATGTTAAGTGTGAAAAAAAATTGTACGAAATTGCTTTGTCTGATATTTTAGAGAAGGATATAAATGAGGCGGTAAACAAAGAGACAACAAAATATGAAATAAGTACAAAAAATATAACGTATAAGACAAAAACTAAAACCAGAGAACGTACCAGGCAGCCATCAATCAGTGAATCAGCGACTACTCCTTCGTTATCTACAGTAAAATATTGGGTGACACAGATTAGACGGGATTGTAAGACCTACGAAGACCAGCAACACAGTGGTCGACCAAATGAGGTGACAACTTGAGAAATGTTAAAGAAAATCCACTAGAAGATCGTCGACTAAAAGTGCGCGAGCTAGCAGGCATAGTAGGCATTTCAAAAAGTGTAGTTCACCTCATATTAACTGAAAATTTGGACACGAGAAAGCTCTACGCAAAATGGGTGCGTTTGCAAGGTCATGTCGTCGGCTTTGTTGAGAGATAATTTTGATTGAATATATTGAAATAGGAGAAACTATCAACGGCTGAGAAATCAAGCAAAAACGGCCGCATTTTGTTAAGAAGAAAGTGTTGTTTCATCAAGACAAATCCCCAGCTCACACATCTGTTGTTGCAATGTCCAAAATTAATGAATTAAAGTTTGAATCGCTACCTATTCGCCTTATTTAGACCCCTCGGATTATTTTCTGTTCCCTTGACTTGATAACTCGGTGGTCAAAGATTTTCTAACAATTTTGAAAACCTTGACAATTATTATTGAATAGTACACTGGGAAAAGTGTATGAAGTTAAAGATTACGTTGAAAAATATATTTTTTTTCCAAAACTTTTGTGTTTTCTTTGTTGGGCCAGGTACTTTTGGGACAATCCTCGTATATGGAATTTATACAGTCGCTCTTTGTACGAGTGATTCAATAGTTTTATTTTCAGTTATAAAAACGGAAAATCTTTGTATCATAGTTGACGTCACACATTAGGTTATTAGTAGGAACATCGTAGCGATGTTATTGACGCAATTCCAGCTTAAGTGTACGTATGATAATTTTTTTTATCTTTGTATTTATATCAACAGTCGACGTTATAAAACGTTTCCAAGTTTTATCTTTTCAATATTCACTTAGTTTACAGGGATAATTAAAACAGCAGTAAATTTATGTTTTTATGAAGAAACATATATAAACAGTTTAGAAAATTGAATAAAACTATTTTTATAACGTGTTAGTTTCAAGAATTAAGATAAGAGGTACGAGGAATATGCAAAAAATTAGTAAAAGCCTCTTGAAATTAGAAAAAAAATGTGTTATCTACACCTAAAACAATGCTATTCATAATCACCTTTATGGTATAACTGTATACTGTATATTGGTTACCCACCCACTATATTTACCAGATTTAGCCCCTGGCGACTTTTTCCTCTTTCTGAACCACAAAGTTTCATTTGCAGTAGACAGATTTTCATCACACAAGGACAGTATCGCATACGTAAACGCTGCTTTCAACTTTAAAAATATGAAATTTCTTTTTTCCAAATCCCTTCAATTTTTATCACGTCTCCAGTCGCCCCCCATCTCCGAGCCTCCGCCGTATTTTACAGACAGGTTAACACATGGTTCTAACATCAGTGTTTACTTTGATTATGGGGTGGATCATAATCCCATACATTCCTCATCAAAACAAAAGACAAAGTATCTGTTGTTAGTTTTTTTACTGCTAGGGTGGGTTTCACAGGTAGTGTATTAATTAGTTTCCAACTTACGTGCGATAAAATTGAAGTGAATTTCCGCACGCCACTGAATATTATGGACAGATATTCGAAATTCTAAAGCACGAGGCAACAACTGAGATTCAAATTATTATGAAATTTTTATTTAATGTTCGACACGCTTCTTTCATTATTTGGTATTATCACGATTTTTATCTGGTTAAATACTTAAAATTAAAGATAATACTTTATCTAGATCCCGATGATGTTGATTTGTTGTTATTCAGATTATCAAATGGAATTATCTGAATTGAAATATGGGGGTAAATGATAAATCGGAAAACTTGTTGGAGTTCAGTAATTGTATGGGCTATCCTCTACATTTTCCTTCATTTCCTGTCATTTTATTCCTCGTTTTCCCCAAAGAAAAGTGTACTTGTTTTAAATCCTTCGAATCCTTACAGGAGCAAGACTTGTTGTAGTTGAATCATTGCATGGGCTCCTTTTTCTAGTCTTCTTTATCCTGTATATTTTTTTTTCATTTCCTGTAATTGTATTCCTCGTTTTCCCCAAAGAAAAGTGCAATTGTTTCAAATCCTTCTAATCCTTACAGGTGCAAGACTTGTTGGGGTTGAATCATTGCATGGACTTCTTTCTCCAATCTTCCTTATCCTGTACTTTTTAGCTGCTTTCTTATAATGAGAAAAATGGTCAAGGGAAAGAAATATTAATCAAATGAAGAAGTTTTCGCTAAATCTGAAGCCTATTCTAAGATTAAAGAAAAACCATTTTAAAACTTGTTTAGAATTCTTTGAACTGATTTTGTCAATATCAAAATTTGATTACCACACTGAGAATGCTTTAAGAGCCTTATTAATATTAATTAACATAACTGCTAAATATATAAAAAATTTGGTTAAAAATTAAACATTTTTTTGAGTATTTCGAAAACTATTTTACTTATATATTATGTAGTTTAGTGTAGGTATGTAAAGAAAGGTACCTAATTAACTGACATGCTGTAATTCAATAGTTAGTGAGATAAAGATGTCAGACAAATCCTGGACTAAACAGGATTTAAAATTCTACTAATTGTATGAAAATAATGTAGAATTAGGTGCAAAATCTCAGATAAAATAATTGCTTTTGTAGCAATAGTGTGTAGAAAGGGCAGCAGAGGATTCTACAAATTAGTTTCAAAGTATATTAAAAAATATGTATTATGCAAGTAATAAATGTAAATATTTTTTTTCAAAAGAAAGACTTACCCCAAAATCATCAATTTTGTTAGTCATTTTTAGGACATTCTTCATTTGGTGAGCTGAATTGTGTCTAATCATTTTTTATCAGTTTTCATATTGAATTAATAAAAATAGATTACATATTAATATAATAGTAAACACGCACTATTAGGTCTAAATGAAACAATTAACTCCAGATAGTAATTTTGGTCAAGGATATATCAGAGAACAATGAATTTAATTATAATGTTAAAAATTCTCGTATTAAATGTAGGTAATGATTATTACGTATATATGAGTTCGAGTAATATAATTTTAATTGCCTTGCATGCATATGTGCTCAAGGGTTAGACAATCTTTTTTAGTCCTAAAAAGCCAGACCAAGCTGTAAAAATTTAGCATATCTTGTAGTTATAATGCACTTTTAACGTACTCCCTACCTGATTTTCTTGTAAATCTCTTTTTTCGATCACGTTTTATTTGAGTATTCGCTTTGGAACTTAAACACAAAACCGAGTTTCTTTGCTGCATTATTATTAGATTATTTGACACTACAAAACGTCACCTACCATGTGCAAATGCTTAAAAATCACTTGACGTATTTTAAACTAATTTACTGTAATTTCCAATAATTACAATTGCGATAGTAGTATTATCTGCAACTGTATGTATATACAAAATAAACACACACACAACAAACGTCTTTTGTCAACAAACGCACAATGATAGAGCAGCATACTTAGGATGTAGTCACATGACAAAGCTGAGGGCTTCGAAACAGACGCAGCGTAATAAAAATAGCCAATCAGCGCTACTCTCTATAACGCTATCCTCTAAAATCCTTTCCTTATGCTATCAGAGAATAGGAGCATAGAGCTCTAAAATAAAGTGCCTATTGGTTATCTCTATTACGCTCGATCTATTCCGAAATCTTTATTCTTCCATATGATTGCACTCTTACTTAATGTGTCCATAGAGAAAGTATCAAGCGCCACAATCAGCCGCCATATTGTTTTACAAACATTTAAAATTATTAATCGTAGTGGTGTTTTATTTTCATTCTGTGTCCAAACATATTCATACAAATGAGAAAAGCAGCCGACACAATCAATTTTCTATGCACAAATGATAAAAAGGATTTCTTGTCTACCACGACAATATGGCGGATGTGTCACGTCAGGATTCTCGAAGTGACCAATCTGAATCTCAATCAGTTTAGGGGGGAGAAGTAATCGACCTGCGACCATCAATTTTGAAACTTTGCATGTGATCGGTTCATAAGCTGATTCGGAATCAGAACCGCTAACAGAGTTGAATAGTTTCGAAATCAACCATGCGCATTACTATGATCTTAAATTGGTTAACTGATTCAGAATCAATTTTAAATTTGATCCACAAACAATACTGTTAAAAAAGTATGAATGATCAGCTAATATTTCATAATAAAGTCTTACTGCCTTCTTCCTCCATCTGTATAAACTGTTGTTTAAATAAAAGTTACACTGCACTCTATCGAATGAACATAGTATTTTATTTAAATATTACTCACTAATATTTTAGAAGAAATTATCCACTTAAATAGAATACGAATATATACTTTGCAAAAAAGACGTCAGATGTCACTACGAATTTCAAAAAAAATCTAGTTATACTTTCTTTGACGTAACACAATGTCATTTAAACATTTTTCATAAATTTTGTACCATAAATTTTCGTACATCAACATTCTAATAAACCCTTTAAACAAGAATAGTTTTAGCAAACATTCCCAAAATCCACCAGGAACCTCTTTGACTTGCGCAGTCGCTGACATTCTGACATTTCACAACTTGTGTCGTGTGTGAACGTAACGTACGGCTTTTGTGATATTGTGATTCACTAAAAACGCTTTTCCTGAAATATATGCTGGAAGTTTTTATATTAAAAAACTTCTATTACACGTCTTGAATTGTTATAATATGAGTAATGCACCCAACCAAAATGGATCAGGTCTAGAGCAGCAAGTAAGTGTTTTTTTATTATATATTTCGCATCATTTACCACGTTCTATGACCACAAGACTTGACAATGGAGGTCGCAGGTTCTTCCGATCTGACTATTGATCGTAGTCATTCCAAATACTAAATGAATTATTTTAATGATTTATCACATTGATAATGAATTTATGATAAGGTTAATATACTTTTTATTTACTGTAATTATAGCCTATTCTCATTCTCATGTTAGATTATTACCTAAAAATAACAAAGGTCTTCCCTAAACAATTTAATCATCTTACCTAATATCAGCCGTTATTTGATAATCGTTACGTAAATTTATTTCTGAATTAAATTTAATGGGATTATATGAATGTTATTACTAATGGTGGTGAATGCTTGAATGATCCTTATTGTCGATTTAAAAAAAATCTATTAATTTGTGACAGTGCTATTATAGCATATAAAAACAAGAATGTTGATTAGGACGAAAAAATTAGTAACTAATTTCTTTTAATTTATTTTTCAAAACCATTATCAAACAGAAATTTCTTTCTATATTTAACTAGGGTTAAACTCCGGCCAAGATTTGGCACAGTATAATAGTTTGGAATGATCAAGGCCAAATTAAATAGATGTTTCTGTAAATTTAAAAAGATATTCAGTTCTACTATGTTCTAACATTATTTTTATGGTACTTTGTTTGTCATCCAGTTTGCTGGTCTGGACTTGCAGAGTCGCAGCTCGAGCAGCAGCGGCCGTTACGTGCCCCCGCACTTACGCAACAAACAGTCTTCACAATCTCAACAATCTTCTGATAATAATTACGATAAAGATCGTTACGAAAGAGATCGTAGCGGACTCGATTCACGAGATAGAGGAGGCAGCAGAGGAGGTAGCAGAAACTTTGGCAGAGAAAAAGATAATAGGGGTGGGGATTTTTCTAGTTTTAATACAAGGAATAGAAGAGATTTTCAAAACGGCGATGCTTATGACAGGTAGGTAATTACCCTGTGTAAATTTGAGAATATGAGTATATTCCTTATTAATAGGCATGACTGGGGTAGTGGACGCAATAACGACAGGGACAGGGACCGTAACACCGATCTTCAACCGCGCAATGATCGCTGGCAGGAACCAGAGCGTTCTTCAAGAGGTAACGATCGAGATGGGGGCGGTAGGTGGAATGACAATGGAGGTGGAGGTGGCCGCTGGAATGAAAACCGCAGGAACATTTCTTCCGAAAGCGATTGGACGATCCCTATGCCAAGAGACGAACGCATCGAACAAGAATTGTTTGGCATTGGCAACACTGGAATTAATTTTAGTAAATATGAAGATATACCGGTGGAGGCAACTGGAGACAGAGTCCCCCGTCACATTACATCTGTGAGTTTTTCTATTCAGTATTTTTTAATGAATCACCAACTTTTTATTATCCCCTTGAGTATTTATTATTTTTTATCTAGTCCAGTCTGATGTTTGTTTATATTTGCCATGTAAGCACTAAGTGAAATTTTCTAAAAGTTTCCAGAAGATTCTATAGTTTGATGGTTGTTGTGTTCTTCTTTAATTGGAGTTTTAATGTCAATGTGTAATACTTATAACAATAGTGTAGAAAATAATAAGTTAATTCAAAATCACTTTAGAGGGCTTACAATGTGGCTTAAGAGATGGAAGAAGCACAAACGACTCAATATTTACAATTTAATTAAATGAAAAGTAAATAGATAAAGATACAGAAAATCTTTTACGCTTGATAAATTTGGAGAAAGCCTTCAACCAAATAAGGAGGGAATATATATTTAAAATACTTTATAACCTTAATATAGATCTGAACACAATAACGATGATTAAAGCAAAAAAAATAGAAAGTGTAGAGTATACAACAAAGAAAAGAGTTTACTACAACACACACAAGGATGTGTACAAAGCCTACTACTGTCCTAGTGGTAATAGATTAAACAATGAAAAGAGTAAAGAATCAGATGATAAATATTCAATATAGGGTATCGTAGGATGAAGCCAATATCTATAAAGATCTACAACATAACCTAGAAATATTACAATGAATATGAAACTAAATACAAATAAAATTGAGGACATGATAATTGCAAGGAGTACATGATATTCAAATGCAGGGAAAACAAATTGAACAAGTAAAGAGCTATAAATATCTAGGTAGAAACTGGAGCAGGAAATAGACGAAAAATTTGGGAAAGCTGGAAAATTATTCAATGTAATGAAAGCATCATACAGCATAAGGAAGTACCAAAAACATGAAAAAAGAAATTTTGAAAAATGTAGTGAGTTCTATTAAACTGTGAGTCATGGACATTGAATCTAAATCAAATAGCATATATATAAATGAGATGAGATTTCTCAGGAAAATGAAAAGTAAAACAAAAAAAATGGAATAAGATATGAAGCATATAGACAAAAACTAAACAATTCAGATGGTTCAGATATATATGTTTGAAATAAGAATACAGAGAAGAACTTTTGGAGTCCAAAGTAGTAGGTGAAATTATAGAGGAAGACTAAGAAAAACTTTGGTTGAAACTGTGAAAGAAGTAGGGAATAAAATGGGAAAGAATAAAAGATCAAACTGGCCGCTCCTATGAACTAGGTCTTCAAAGCAGGAACTATTTTCTTTTTAATGTATAATGACAAAATTACTATGCTACCAATTCAAATTTTAATATGAATATAAATTTTTGGGTGAGCATTTTTCTGAATGTTTAAGGAAACTTTTAACGACATTTTTTTTGGGTGTTATAGTTTGAGGAAGTACAGCTGACAGAGCTAATTCGTAGCAATATTGCTATGGCTCGTTATGATTCCCCTACTCCGGTACAGAAATATGCTATACCGATTATCATATCGAAGAGAGACGTAATGGCGTGCGCGCAAACGGGATCCGGCAAGACGGCCGCTTTCCTTGTACCAATTTTGAATCAGATGTTTGAAAATGGTCCTCCAAATATTCAGCATGGTAGAGGCAGACGCAAGCAGTTCCCTCTAGGGTTGGTATTAGCACCAACTAGAGAATTGGCAACACAAATTTATGATGAAAGCAAAAAATTTTCTTATAGGTCAAGAGTTAGACCTTGTGTTGTGTAAGTATGATTATAAAAATATCTCAGTCTTTCATTATACATCAAAAGAATTTTTTTTACAGTTATGGTGGCGCTCATATAGGCGATCAAGTGCGTGAATTAGAACGCGGATGCCACCTTCTTGTAGCAACTCCTGGTCGTTTACTCGATTTAATAGACAGAGGACGTATCGGACTCGATTATTGTCGTTATCTTGTACTTGATGAAGCCGACAGAATGTTAGACATGGGTTTTGAAGTTCAAATTAGACGTATCGTCGAAAAAGAAACTATGCCAAAAACTGGTGAAAGACAAACTTTGATGTTTTCAGCAACTTTTCCATCTCCCATCCAAATGTTGGCTAGGGATTTTCTCGATAATTATATTTTCTTGGCAGTCGGCAGAGTAGGAAGTACATCTGAGAATATTACCCAAAAAGTAAGTCTTTCTGTTTATTTTAAATTGAATTTATTCTAGAAACCTTTTTTTGTTTTAGGTGGTGTGGGTAGAAGAACACGATAAAAGATCATTTTTATTGGATCTATTGAACGTTGCAGATTTGCAACAACCTTCGGCAGAAAGTTTAACTCTAGTTTTTGTGGAAACGAAAAAAGGGGCTGACGCTTTGGAAGAATTTTTGCACAATGAAGGTTATCCTGTAACATCGATTCACGGTGACAGGATTCAAAGAGAAAGAGAAGACGCCCTTCGGCAATTCAGATCAGGGAATACTCCGATTTTGGTTGCTACCGCTGTTGCTGCCAGAGGATTGGATATTCCTCACGTCAAACACGTTATTAATTTTGATTTACCTTCCGACATCGAAGAATATGTACACCGGTAAATTTATAATAAATAAAAGTAGTTATTTGATCACAAATAGAGCTAAAGTGGATATTGTTTTAAAGAGAACCAGAAGTTTTTTCTTTTTCTCATATATTTTCACACTTAATTCAAAAAGTTTATAATCTAAATGTCATCTGATGTCCAAGTTTTCATTTTATATAATCTGATCACTTTCTCAGATCTGACTCTGATTTACACTAATTTTTCACACACAAGCTCAAATGGTTCAGCTCGTTTCAGTCTCCATATTTCAAGTAGATTGTCTACAGCAGGAGCATTTTGAGTTTTAGATAATTTTTGGAGTGTTTATTCATATTTTTTGATGACCATTATCACAATAGATTTGATTTGGGTGTATTTATTTAGATTGCCAAATATATCGAGGAGTACTTGCTTAGTTTTTTAATAAACAACACATTTTAGCCATTTTTAATTGCTTTTTTTTTCATGGTCATATATCCATACACAAAAACAACAATTTATTCAGATTTAAAAATAAAAAACAAAATCCAAAGCGTTGGTGCGCTATGACGAGGTATTCTCCTAGATTTCGTAAGCACCTGCTGGGTATCTGAGCACTTTAAGGTGCAAACTCTAAAGCTTGGAAAAATCAGGATATATGGTCGATTACACGATACCCAGAGCAATTTTCCCAAGTATCAATGAATATAAAACAAAAATAATAGAAAATAATCCACAAAATTATAAAAATAAATAAAAGAATTAACACAAATATTTATTTGAACAATTTATTCACTCAATATTTAACATAAACAGATGTTTTACTCATAAAAGTTTGTTTTTTTTTGCATCCAACATTTCTTTATTTGGGATTGGATTTTGACACTGAGTGTTATCATCACTTTCTCTACTTTATCGTCTTCTTCAACGTTGATGCTTATTTTACAATTGGTTCAGTAATTAGGTGTGTGGATTATAGTATCACAGTCAAACCACGCATTGATATTATCTTCATCAATATTTTCTCCATCCAGCAAACGATTTTGCTAAATCCTGAACAGAAATTTCTTTCTCTTTGAGATTCTACCAAAAGATTTTTCCAAAATTGGGAAAATATTTTGCCAAGACTTCAATAATGTTGATTTTCTGAACTTATCTCCTTGCAATGTCATAAATGGCATCGAGATTCATATAATCTTTGAAGAATATTTCAAGATCATTGGGGGCGTTCTGAATTAATAAAACAGCTTTCTGGGGTGAATTTCTAAATATGTTCTAACTTAGGGAATTAATATTTTTTAAATATTGTTTGGTTCATATAATTTTTCGTTTGGTTTAAATAATGTCTTGGGAGGTTCTCAGTTCTTGTTTCCTTAAATGTTTTCTTCAATTTTCCAACAAGCTTTAGATCGAGACTTAATTCTCGATTTAAAATGCTAGAGTTCGTGTTGGCACATATTTCCAAGAAGAATCCTGACTCATCACCGTTGTATACTCCTTCTGATTAATGAAACTTTAAATTTTTGACGCTTGTACGTCGTACCTTAATTTTTCTTATACCATACCGTTTTTTGAACCTTGTCAGCCATCCTGACAAGGTTCCAACAAGCCCCAGTATTTCAAGAAATTGCTTTGCTGTTGCAGAAAGAATATGCTTGACTCATCCAATTGTAAAAGTGCTGCTTCTACTAATTGACTGCGGATTATATCAGTTTATCTTTCTTTTTTCAAATATTTTTACTGTACTGGCAAATTTTTAAACAGTTACTCGAAGATCTGCTGAGATTTTCAATGTGTTAATGGTACATTTTCACTTACAGAATTGGACGTACAGGCCGAATGGGTAATTTAGGTCTAGCAACATCATTCTTCAATGACCGCAACAGAAATCTGTCTAGCGCTATGTTAGATCTATTAATTGAAGCCAAACAGGAATATCCTAGTTGGTTGGAGAGTGTAGCTGCCGATGGTAGAGTACCTAGCGCAAGTAGAAGAGGTGGGAAAGGTAGGTATGGTAATAGCGGAGGAGGAAGTTTTGGTAGCAGAGATTATCGTCAACAATCCGGAGGTGGTAGTCAAAGAGGACAAAGATCTAGTGGTGGCGGTGGATACGGAAATAATGGATATGGAAACGGAGGTAAAATAAACTTTTTTCCATGAATCTTTAGTCGTTAAAAAGTTTTTTATAATTGAGACGTTAAAAATCTTCTTTATTAAAGGGAATCATTATGGAGGAATGGATAGAGGAAGTAACTTTGGAGGAAACTACAACAACTCTAACAGTCGCGATGATTGGTGGGAAAATTAAGAGTAATTAAGCTCGACAGATTATTAGATTAAAATACTTAACACGTACCTATTTACCTCCCGATACGTACTTCTAGTAATCCAGTCTCTACTTTAATGTCAGTGTTATCTCGCTCTCCAATTCTCCACCCAACATTTCCCTATATATTTATTATTTTCAAGTCATTATTTATTTCAGAAAATAAACTCCTGACGATAATAGTAAAATTTTCCTCCCAGTTTTCGTTTTGAAAAACTCTCCTTGTGTACCTTGTTATAGGAAACTTACTGATAAAAAAAAACAAAAATAATAGGAAAACTATTGTTAAGAATACGTGTATTATTCTTTTCTTTTTTCCGTGGTCTATTACGAGCATTTTTGTGATTTAATATTGAAAAGTTTTCTTGAGGAAAAACAGTTTTAGCTGAAACTATTGAAAAATTAAATATTTCGATGACTTTCGCAAGTATTGGACTTGATATGTTTGATTTAAAAAAATATGTTTTCCAAATTTAAAAAGTTATAATATTAATATTTTGAGGTAAATAACATGGAGAGTGAGTCAATCAAACATTACATTCTGTGCAAATTCTTTTCAAAATTTTCGATGGTTTTGAATTTTAAACAAAGTAAATGTGCTTCAGCTTCACTGTAGTTTGACAAACCATTGAAGCAAGTAACTCCACATGTGGAGTAAATAGATAATTGAGAGTGAGCCATTTAGGGAATCAATCAAACATTATATTCTATTCAAATTCTTTCAAATTTAAAATGGCTTTGAATTTCAAACAAAGTAAATGTATCATTTTGCCTCGTCTTGTTTGTAGTTTGACAAACAATTGGAGTAAGTAACTTAATGGGAAAAATACCGTTACCACTTAATGAATCATTCAACCATTACATTCTGTTCGAATTCTGTTTAAACTTGAAATGTTTTTAAAAATATTGGTCAATATAAGTGTGTCATTTTGTCAAATCTTCACTGTAGTTTCCATCAAATATAACAAAATAAAAGTAAAGTTTGTCGCATAACTACCATCGTAAAAAATTTTAACTACAATTTCTATTTCTATAGAACAATTGAGTGTATAGGATGTCCACGTTTTGACCTCTATTGGCCATGTATTGCCTCACATTCGAATTAAAATACCTTTAAGATCTCCAATATAATATGAAGAGTTTGTATTTCAATAGTTTGCGGAAACAAAACAGCTAAAATTGTATTTCCTGTCAAAGATGAAAACTTGTCATGCAGTGCTCCTAACTTTTGTTTAAGAATATTAGAAGTGTGTATTAATAAAAAGAATTTTAATATAAATCTCTCTTTAATAAATGTCGAAAATGATAGTAAGAGTACTACCGATAGTTTTTGAATAGTAAATCAATTTGATTGAAATTGGAAATTTTAATGATACGTGAAAATATTTAATGAGGAATTTGAAATTTTGTAAATAAAATGTTTCTTGTAAACTGTTGGTAGTACGCTTTCTATCCGAAGCTGGTTGATCGAATAATTTCATAAACAAAAATTTGAAACACAAGATTTTTCATACAAAATCTGTTGATATCTCGTTCTCCATTCTACAGATTTGAGTTTGTCATAAGGGACATTGGTGTAAAGTGACGAAAAAAAATGCATTATGTATTTTTAGTGGTGTAGTTGTATCTGTGAATAGATTACTCTTCTTCAAAAATGACATTTTTCTCAATTTTACTTGACCAAGAAACTTTGTTTTCACTCTCCGAATAACAAATTTTGACATCTGTATCCTGATCAAAATCAAAACCTCGTAAGACCAAAAATGTAATTTTATAAATACAAAAACATTGTCTTTGATAGTAATGGGTAAGGTAAAGAAAATTGAATGATTTTGGATTATTTTGAAAGAAAACTCATTTTGTTCGGAAAATACATGGAATTTACCAAATTTTCCAAAATAATTTCCTCAGAATCTTCTAAAATAGAAGAAAATAGACTAAAAACTGAGAAAATTTAGACTAAAAGAAAATTGAATGATTCTGGATGAATTATTTTGAAAGAAAACTTATTTTGTTCGGAAAATACTCAAAATTTTCCAAAATAATTTCCTCAGAATCTTCTAAAATAGAAGAAAGTACACTAAAAATTACTAAACGAAAATCACACTGAGAGACATGGTTTTCACATATAACGAAAAGTTTCAATAGATGTCGCTACTAATTCAAAACTTACAAAATTCGATATACAAAGTTTCGACATTCCGGTGATTTGTTTGATTCACTATACTACGAGTTGTTTATGAAATTATTGTCAGGAAACGGCTTATAGGTCGATTTTTCGAGAGGGCTCAAATAGCGTTGCAGTTACAGCTATTTAGGGCGCTAAGAATTATGTACATTTTGACTGTGATATTTTTACCGATCTAAGCGAATAATCATCGTTAACTCGATTATATAGCTCGAAGCTGTGACGAATTTAATGGAAAGTTATGAGACGTAGATAAAAATACAGTCAAGTGACGTTGACGCGACGGATAAATCTTAGCGTATTTAATTTATATTTAAAAAAAAGAGTTAAGTTTTTATATAGATATATATATATAAAAAAAATAATAATAAAATAGTTTATAAGGTCGATAATTTAGATGTTAGAGTGGGCACGGTCTTCCTTTTGAGAAGCTTCTATATTTTGATAATGTTTTTTCAAAACTACCCCGATTTTTATGAAAATAATTTCGAATCTTAACAAGAGATTAGTAAAAAAATTGTTATAATATTATCAAAGAAAATTAGAAAAATAGGACGATAGAATTTTTTTCTAGTGATGTACGAATTTAATTTGACCGGTTATACGTCAGTAGGTGTCTTTAGATCATGTAGTTGAAATTATAGAACGACTACTGGGGTGTTCTCGACTCGTAAAGTGACATAAGTGTATAATAGTGTGAAAATTTCAAAAAATCGTACTTTTTTGAATTTGCTGTCTAAACCGGTACGTTTTTCTCATTGGTCTTCTGCAGTTGCTACATCTAACATCATGATAGTATCTCGCATAGATATTTATGATTAATGCTGTCAAAAATTTTGTCTAGCAACTTATAATTGCCACAAAGCGAGTTTTAGCTTTTCTTGGTAACACTTTTTGAGCTGGAAAAATTCTAAAATAATGTTCTAAGTACTATTTTCTCATCATCGTAATATCACTTTCTAGGGGTTGCCAACCGTCTTGAAGAGGCACCAAGGCGCGGAAGTTTTAATTGGGCGAGTAGATTTTCTATACTGTTACACTTTGATTTTGTTTAATAGTTATGAAAATACTTCTAAAAACATCCCATTTCATATTTTTTCTCCTAATTTTGGGAGGGAATCGCTAAGTTGGGAACTGTGGGATCAAATCACCGATAAAGGTCTTTCTTTCTTTTCCCCCTCGTCTTCCTTATACCCCCATCTCGTGTCGGACACCTACAGAGGATACTAGAAAAAAATTCTTTCGTGCGATTTTTATTTAATTTCTATGATTTTTTGAAAGAGCGTGAAAAAACTCAGTAATTTTTAAATTGCAAGATTATTTTTCCACTTTTCAGTGGATTTTTAGCTGTAATTCCAGGGATATTTATTTTCAGTGTATTTTTTTGAGTACATATTGAAAAAAATGACGTTTTTCTCCATATTCCAATGGGGTAAAAAACAATAACGAAACTTGGTGGTTTAAAAATCATTATCAAGTTTTTAGCTCGCTCCTTTTAGTGTCTTAACAACAGTACTAGGTCGTGAAGGACAAAAATAAAGGTCAAGCATCCGAATTTTTGAACATCTGTTTTTAATTCCGCTCTAGTATTGTATAATTTCAAACTGGACCCTTCCCAGCTGTTTTTTACTAAATATACGTTTATAATTTGTATATTTTTTATTGTATTATTTTTTATTTTCTAGATTTTTTTTTTAATTTATTTAAGTCGTTAAATATACAGGAATAGAAATTATTTCTTATATTTAAAAACCGATTTTTTTTTACTACATAAGAGCAATTTTTTTTAATTAACTCTACCTGTGATACAGTTAGAAAATGTGTGCCTATTCTAACTGAATGTGGAACAAATCACATTCTGAACATTTGAAAAAAGTTATTCGAGATAACGTAACGAGGAGCTGTGACTGCAACTTAATTGTTTAAATAGAAAACTGGAGACTTTACCGTGATACAAACAATCGTCCTCGTCGGATATTATTTTTTATTTTTTTTTCGGTTTGTGTCATTTCTCTCCAGATCGGTTTCGTTGATTTATTAAGGGAATATGAGTTTGAAGGAATGGAAAAATGCTCCACTATCTTTTACAGAGCATTATAATTTTAATGCATTTACACAATTTGTTCTGTTAGAAATCAATTAATAAAAATTTCAAAATTTCTATTGTTGTTTTATTTATTTTTGGTAATTATCCAGATTGGGTTACGCCTCTTCGATTTCGTTACATTTTTTGCATGTTATAGAGACAATTACAATGATAAGAATATTTATATATATTAGAGGCGGAAACCAACCCTTCAGATACTTTTTTCCCTTTAAAGAATCAAGTAATAATAACCTAATCTAAACTAACCTAACTTAAAAATTGTATTAATTCATAAATAGAGCGCCTAAACCATCCCTTAAGATACTTTTTTCCATTTGAAGAATCAAATGATAGAACTTAACCTAAACATTGTCATAATTTATATTTAAGGCGCTAAAAGTATTTTTTTTCGTTTAAAGGATCAGATAATAACAATAATAAACTAATCTAACCTAAAAATTGTATAAATTGTCTATAGGGCGCCTAAATCACCCCTTAAAATACCTTTTTCGTTTGAAGAATCAAATAATAATCTAGCTCAACCTAAAATTTGTGATATTTATATAAAGAGTGTGGAAACCAACCCTAAAAATAATTTTTTTCGTTTAAAGAATCAGATAATAACAATAATAACCTAATCTAACCTAAAAATTGTAATAAATTATATATAGGGCGCCTAAACCATCCCTTAAGGTATTTTTTTCTGTTTGAAGAATTAAAAACTAACCTATTTTAACATAAATATTTATATAAAGGGTTCGGAAACCACCCCTTCAGGTACTTTGATTCGTGTCAAAAAATAAATACTAACTTAAGTTAACCTAAAAATTATAACATTTAGGGCGCGGAAACCATTCCTTAAAATACTTTTTTCCATTTCAAAAAACAAATAATAACCTAACTTAACATAAAAATTTTAATATTTTGATAAAGACTTAAAGAAAAGTCGAAACGTCAAATTTTATCTTTCAAAGATTATTAAAAAAACTAATTTTGAGAAAGACATAAAATCCAGAACATTTAGAAGCATAACTTTTAATATTTATATATAGGGCACGGAAATCATCCCTTAAGGTGCTTTTTTCGTTTCAAAAAACAAACTATAACCCAACTTAACCTAAAAAATTGTAATATTTATATATAGGGCGCCTAAAACATCCCTTAAAGTACTTTTTTTTCATTTAAGGAAGCAGATAATAATAATAATAGCCTAATCTAACCTAAAAATTGTGATATTTATATTTAGGGCGCGGAAACCATCCCTTAAAATACTTTTTTCCGTTTGAAGAATCACGTAGTAATCTAACGTAACCCAAATATTGTAATATTTAAATATACAGGGCGCCTAAACTATCCCTTAAGGTACTTTTTTTCGTTTGAAGAATCAAATAATAATTACCTAACCTAACCTAACCTAAAAATTATTACAATTATTTAACTCTATAACATGAAATCAAAAAAATAACGGACACTATTATCTTTGGTTTGTAAGACACTGTCTCGACCTTCGCTTAACATGAAATTTAAAAAAAAAGGGTATTATTTCGAAATTTAATGAATGGATTATGAGGCGGGCAAAAACTTTCGACCCATAGTATATAATTTAGAATTTAGAAACATTTTTATTTAGTAAACCCAGAAGCTACAGAAATACTATATTTCCCTAAAAGTTCCTGGATATTTGCAATAATTCCTATGAGATTACATAATTTCGTCGAAATTTCCATTTTATTTTCACCTGTTGATAATTTCCTTTGTTTATACCGTAGTTGAACGACTAATTTGCATCCAATTTGATTAAACGAAAGTCGAAGTTCGTCCGGTATATTATGAATCTTTTCTCTCTCGAATAAGAAAGAAGAAGGAATCACCGGCGCATTAACATTAACGGGTACATGTCCTTGTGACGCATACTTACATACCCGCTAAACGAAATCAAAATTTGAATAAAAGTAACTTTGGGTTAACGGCTCTCCATTACTTTCTGTAGGTATGCCGTTATCCCATTGCCGAGGCCTTCTTACGCCAGGTATTGTAAATGTGTTAGTCGACCAAGATGTTTCAGAATTCCGCAATGCAACGTCCCGTATTTTTTCGCTTCTGCTTCACAAACTTCTTCTTTCGTCTTCATTTGCAACGGTTTTGTCACTTACATATCATTATCTCGAATCGTGGTTATTTTTTTGGAAAAAACTATATAGAGGATGCTCTGAAATAGGTAAAAGACTATAGAATAAAGGGGGTTTTCTCAGTATTCATTCCGATTGAGGTACCTACAAAACATAAAATTTGAACGCTTCTTCTGATGAAGAAACACGTTGACTTCGCAATTTATTTTTGATATGCGAAAATAAGAAGAAATTATTGGGTCCTAAACAGCAGATGACTCATCAATTCGATGTTTTGACTCTTCAAAAACGTTTTCGTTTGAACTGATTTGGTTAAGCTCGCATTCTCGTGGCGAAGAACATAAATGCTGATGTACCATTCAGAAATGACTGTTCTACGTTGCTCTAATGGAACAGTGGCAGTTCCAGAGATTGATTCGTCCCCTGGTGGTGGTGTTTCATCACCAAAAGTCGAAACGAGTTGATTGTCACACTGCTCCAAGTATCTGTAAATAACGCATTTGTAAGACAAAACGTTGTAAGTACGTTTATCATTAAAAATGTCAAACTTCATTATGTCAATGCCAGATTTGACATATTCACATTAGCGTTGCCATATCTTAAAACTTAAGTTACAGTCTTCGTATTAAAATATACATACACCTTATAAACAATTTTTGCGCGCTCACTTTGTATACGATTTGCCTTGAAACTGAACCTCAGCATTGGCAGGTCAATGACTTAATGTTACCTTAAAGATATTTAGAATCGGCAAAGAAGCAATGTCAAGGAGTCGTACACGTTCGAGAAATTACCTCCACGGCTTTGAGTCTTCGCCGAGACTTGTTTCCAGTGGCCTAATTTTCGCGACGCCATCACAGTCATATATACAGCGTGTTCAAATCTTACGACAAACTTCTGTATATGGGTTATTATAAGATATATTGAGAAAAATCAAATATCTGTTATTTTCCTCAAGAATTTTTGAAATTTGACATAAGATTTTGTTGCAGTATAGATTTTTTAAACAAACGAAGGCCACGGCTACACAGGTTTGTCTACAGGTGCAATAGACATCGCATAAGAAAAAACTAGAACTGTGATAACCGAAAAGCCGACTTTCTATCTAACTTCGGCACCTAGTGCTAAAAACAGATGTTTCTACGACTAGATTTTTCGTTCTATGGAACATAGATAAATAATTTTTTAGAATAATTACCATACACATATATACATAAATTTGAAAAAGCGTGTTTTCTATTTCTTGTGGAAATGTATTTGTTTTGGAAATGGAAACTACTTTTTATCACCTTGAACAGCGTTTTAAAATTAGTCATAATGTCTATTTTAGTGTCATTTGATTAAGTTTAATAATATTCATTTATTAACATAACGTGAATTGAAATTAGCACCTTATAACTGTATCAATGTTGACATAATCAATAAATTTACAATTGACGTAAATCGCAATTGCGTCAAAATATAAAAATTCAATAATATTTATCACTTAAGACCGCTTGACATGATGCAATACAATGTAATATGCAGAAGAAGTTCAGTTGGTTGTTTCATGCCACATCATTGGATTGGTGAGATTTTTATTACGTGTAAGCTGAAATTCTAGGGAGAAATCTTATTGAATTTTTGTTATTGGCAGCCATGATGCAATGACAAGTGACACGCGACGTGCAATATTTATCTATACAATATTTTAACCTCGCATGTCAAGCTGCCTTTAAAATAAATGAAACCTGAATGAAACCTTGAAAATATCTTTGTCTGCACAGCTTTCTTTTGAGTGGTATTTATAATAATATTTTCGAAATGAAGAATAACAGAATAACAAACTGTTAAATGTTTGTAATTCCCTACAGGGCCATTGAAAGAGGGGGCAAAGGGCGTCTCTTGGTTATTAACCTAATGAGGGTATTGATACAATATTTGGGTACCTAGTATGATATTTTAGTCAAAATAATTGTCAGGCACTCCTAACTAGGAAGGAGATGTGAATCCGCGTATTTATGACTATATATATTCAATCCGCGATCAGTGACGTTGACGGAATAAAGAAATCGAATTGAATTATACAAGGGTTATCGGAAAATTTCCCGAACTCGACCTGAAGAGGCCCTACACTCAATATAATCAGATCATTCGTAAATTACTAGAACTTCTCGAACAATTTGAATCGATCATAATAAACTTCACATATTTCGGAACTTTCTAGATCATTCTAGAAATTTCTAGAACTTTCCTGAAGATTCACAATTGATAAATAATAAATTGCCATCATTTTGGAACTTTCCAGATCATTCGTGAAATTTTTAGAACGTTCTCAAACATTCTAAATCGATTATAATAAACTTCACTTATTTAGAAGATTTCTAGATCATTCTAGAAATGTTTAGAACTTTCCCGAACATTCCTAATTGATCAAAATAAATTGCACTAAATTTGGAACTTTCCGGATCATTCGTGAAATTTCTAGAACGTTCTCGAACATTCTAAATCGATTATAATTAATTGTACTCTTTTTGGAACTGTCCAGATTATTCCAGAAATGTTTACAACTTTCTGGTATATTCTAAATCGATTATAATAGTTGAATACATTTTAGAACTTCCTAGACTATTCCAGAAATTTTGAGTTCTTTCCAGAAGTGCTCATGCGTTAGAAAGAGACAGAAACAAGATTTCAATACATGGAAAGTTTCTATAAGTGGAAGGAAGACAGAATGACAACGATTTTTCTATCCTCCGAGATTTCAGCTCGGTTCTGCGCATTCTCAAGCATGCGCAATATATATAAGGTGTCTCGAACAAGAGAGATAATGAATATTTTCGGCACATTTTGGCCACCAACTTTTACCCACCGCGACTAAACTATAACCTGGAGGCCAAGGGGTATTTACTACCCCAGCGGGAAGTTGATTGTGTCTTTACGTACTAACAAAGCATTTCATATTTATGAAAGATTTTGTGAAAATGAGATTATACTTCATTGTAGTAACATCGAAATTTGTATGGATTGAATTAGTTAACAAGAATATATTTTGTGATTTCTAAAATATAAAAACTTTTACTTTCTGAACAGAAAAAAATATTTTTTTATACGGCGCCATTTGAAAGTTGTTCGTTCTGTTTTCATTTACATGCCGAAAGTTGCGTTTTGAGTGTTCCATGTAGTGAAAGTGACAGTTCCGTACTGCAAAACACTTTCGGGACGCTTTGGAGTCGACAACTTTAATGTTGACAGTTGACAGTTTCATTTCATTTTGCATGATCTTAAATTTTTAATTTTCTGAAATTATTTGTTTTATCCGAAGTTTTGTCTAAATTAATCAATGATGATGAAAAAGAAAACATTACAAATATCATTAAGTACATTATATTGTTCAATTAATGAAATGTTTATAATTCTCTATTATTTATTTTCTTTCCTCATTGTAATTGAAAAATTTTTGGATCTTGTTGAATTCTCAGTCCTTGGCATACAAATAACTATTATCAAGTAATAAAAGAAATAAGTAATAAATTGTAACAATCTGAGTTTGTACCTGATTTTCGAGAAAGGATGAAAATATTCCAACCAGCATATAAAATTTATTGTTACTGCCTTTAACAATGTCAAATATGAAGACAGTTGCGACAACAAGTAATAAATCTCAATATTTTCGTTATGGATTACGTCAAATTACAGAATCCTTCGGTGAAATTGAAAGTTATGGTCCCCCATAAAAACCGGGTTGTGCCCAACCATAAAGACCTAACATGCATTACGTAAAACGAGTAAAAGTTTTCGGTTCTTCATATCTTCATTCCTTCTTATATCCATTGTAATTTGTATATAAGTTACCTGCAACGGGTTCAAAGAAAGTAAAACTTTTCAGACAGGAAACAAATTTCATTTTATCTTTATTGTGTTCTCAGAAATAATTTGAAAAAGGAACATCGACTCTTTCAACAATGAATGTTTACGACGAATATGTTTTTTGACGACGAAGTTTTTTGAAATTTTGGACTCACGTTTAAAAAACATGTCATTTATTCAAGTATAACTGAAATCAATCAGAAAATCAGTAAAATTGTTTAAAATACAATTGAAAATAAAATTTGAATGTTTCCCCATTATTTCCGTATATGGAAAAATTTTTATTCAACGTCAAAGTTAAAAAAAAATGAGTTTTTCGCAATTTTCAGCAAAACTCTGGGTTTTATCATAAAAATACTTTGGACAAAAATTGTAGATCATAAAATTATCTACAACAAACGTACCAATACTTTTTTCCCCATAAGCCACCGTTTCTGAGATTAAAAAACTTGTAAAAGTTGGTAATTTTTGAATCACTATATCTCAGAAACGGTGGCTTATACGAAAAAAGTATTCATACGTTTTTTGTAGATAATTTTATGGTCTACAATTTTTGTCAAAGGTATTTTTAAGATAAAACTCACCGTTTTGCTGAAAATCGCGAAAAACTAATTTTTTTTACCTTTGACCTTGAATCAAATTTTTTCCATACACGGAAATGATGGGGAAACATTCAAATTTTATTTTCAATTGTATTTTGAACAATTTTACTGTTTTTCAGCTTGATTGGAATTTATATAGCTTCACTCTTATTTTTTGGTCTAATTTGATAGGACTATAAAATATTTAGATATAAATCTGAATGCAATGTAATGCCAACAGACCCTGGTATATACTTCTCCGAATTTTTTTTAGTTTTAGTTCTTAGATCCGGACATGAAGAAGACTGCAGTGCCTTATAAATCAAAAAGGCATTATGAGAAAAAATCCTACTTGTGGGATTTTCTTATAACTTCGTTTTAGTTGATTAAATTCATCGACCAAACTCTTGATAGCGTCGTAGTCTATGAGCAGGATACTTCAGTATATATATATATATATATATATATATATATATATATATATATATATATATATATATATATATATATATTTGTACAGCTAGTCTGTCATACTGTCCCATCGTCATTGGTAATGGATATCTCTTTCTCCTTTTATTTCGTTACATTATCTTCACCAAAGGTCAAGCTTCTTTCCCTTTAAAGTAAAATTCTGCAGATTCTAATGGTAAGTTTTCTTTGAATTTTTTTAAACATGTTGCTGTACTTTCTAAAACCGAATGCTCCAAAGGTACTTCATTTATGGTTTAATAGAGATCAAGATCAGAAAAAGTTTTAGTGTTCACGATGTACTCGATGGTAAACATGTTTAAAAAAATTCAAAGAAAACTTACCATTAGAATCAGCAGAATTTGACTTTAAAGGGAAAGAAGCTTGACCTTTGGTGAAGATAATGTAACGAAATAAAAGGAGAAAGAGATATCCATTACCAAAGACGATTGGACAGTATGACAGACTAGCTGTACAAAAATATTGCTTTCTAATATTAAATATTACTAATACGAAATCTGTGTAATAAACAGAATATTTAGAATAATGGACGGCCTGACCTGTTCCAACGAAGATACTTTGAGTACAGAGTAATGTTTCTGTAACATAACACACCCAAAGGCTAATACACAAACAACAACGACACCATATACAGAACACAAATTTCGATTTCGTTTTCAAAAGTACAGCTAATCGACATGGTCTCTTGGAAAGTGATATAGCGGTTGATGGTAATATTGTTTAATGATTATTTTGTACTTCACGAAATATAATAACATGGAGAATATTTGATATCGATATAAAACAATAAATTATTTTTTAAACCGCTTACAAAATAGTTTGTCTTTCAACTATCATTTTAAAAACAAAATTTATTTTATGTAAAATACAGTTTCAGATTTATAAACAGTATGAATTCAAAATGGATGATGATAATCTAAAGTTTTTTATCGTTAAAAGCTGATATAGATATTTTTATACATGGTGTGCAAATTTAGTCCACGTAGCTCGCTGTAGTGCTATGGGGGTTTCAAAAAAATTAAGAAGAAAACAATTGATTATTAAATGATGTTAATAAAGGTGTGGCGATAAAAAACTGCATAAAGTGTTTGTTTTAATCTAATTATTTGTACTTATATAATATATACATATAACTGAATCAGCACTTTTCTTATTTTTGTTTTTAAATGTGGCATTAAATACTGAATCTGACTTATACCGAAATTTGTTCAAATTTCTTCATCTCTAGTTGCTTCCTAACCTTAAAAATATACGTTTCGTTTGAAATTTCGACAAAAACGTTCGATTTGGCATTATTACAGGATGATTTTTCTTCATGAACCGCGTCTAGATCTAACACACTCTTCTTCGTATATTTTGGCAGAATTTCTTGAAGGACAAATGTATGCTGAAGACTAACCACGCCAAACATATTTATACTTTCGAATTGAACTATTTGTGTCTTCTGAAATACATTTATTAAAACACTTTCTGAGTAATTAGCCATTTCACTTTCGTCAGAAGTAAAATATGACTCCAAACCTTTAGGGGCGCCACCTTTATTCAAGACATTTCTATAAACACAGATTGTTATCCTGACCTCTATTGTTCATAAATTGAACACAAACTTTATTTCAAATATGGCGGCGATATATAACGTCAAATTTTAACATATTTTTGACGTATGTCACTGGACTAAATTGAATTAATTGCAGTTAATTATTAATATAACCTTAACTAAAACATAAATTAATAAATAAATATTATAATTAAATGGTTTTTTATTATGCATAGATTAAAAAAATGAATCTTATATTAATAAAAATGATCTGGCTGTTATTTTTTTGCAAATCATGGTACTTATGTTCCCACGGAAACATTGAAGTGAGGGTGTAGTTTTATAGGTAGCATCATCAAATTTCAGGTAGAGGTTTTTCAAACGCCACTTTTGTATCTAATAGAATCTTGAATAGAAAATCTGTATTCTACCTCTCCGCAAATATATAATATTCTAGGTTCCTTTTACTTTTTTTTTTGTTTGTGAATAAAACACGGTACGATGAACATCTGTTATTTTTTTTAAATGTTTTTTGAGCATGTGAAAATTATTGATTGGTTACTAGCTATTTGAGTAAGTTTTTTCAAATAACAGTCCGCTTAAAATATGAGGCTATAATTTGAAATAATGTTTCCAATCGCGATTTTTCACATGCAGTAATTAATAATGTATACAGGATGTCCCAATTTAGAGATATGAAGTCATCGATGATTTTGTTAAATAAAATTTGCAACTAGTCATTTTGATGACTATTTTTACCACACTATTAGAAAATGGAATTTTCTAATAAAATTTTTACTAGATAATTATTAATGAATCTAATGACTTGAATTTCTGCATATTTTTTCGCTCTTAATTACAAGATATTATTTAATACAATAATAGTGGAATATTTAATAATATCATGTAAATTAACTAATTTAATTTAATATGAAACAACAGATCTTTTTAAAAGATGGCGTTACTAATTTCAAAATGATCTTTATCCGGAAAATAAAGATTAAATGAGAAATTTGAAGTTAAATGGTCGCGGGTTCAAATCTGCCTTGGAAATATGAAATTTAGAATTTTTGTCGCTATTCAAAACTATTTGAACAAATCAAACATGTACATTTTAACAATTCCAAAACTTTCTAATTGAGATTCGAACATCCAGAGCCTTCAATTGAGTCTGTACGATTCTCCCTGTAACATAAAAAAGGTAGAGGGCTTAAAAGAAGCCTTTAATTAATTTTCCTACTTAATGAAAGTGGCATATAAAAATAAACTGCCTAGTAAAGCCGAAGGCAATTCATATAGACGTACCTTGGTGCAAAAGAATTAAGTTGCTTGAGAACTGAGGTTAAACCTTGAGAACTGTGGTTAAACCTTGAGAACTGTGGTTCAGCCTTGAGATCTGTGGTTTAACCTTGAGAACTGTGGTTCAGCCTTGAGAACTGTGGTTTAACCTTGAGAACTGGGGTTCAACCTTGAGAACTGAGATTCAACCGTGAGAACTGAGATTCAGCCTTGAAGAACTGAGATTCAACCTTGAGAACTGAGGTTCAGCCTTGAGAACTGAGATTTAACCTTAAGAACTGAGATTCAACTTTGAGGACTGAGGTTCAGTCTTAAGAACTGAGATTCAACCTTGAGAACTGAGGATCAACATTGAGAACGTGGTTCAACCTTGTGAACTAAGGTTCAACCTTGAGAACTGAGGTTCAACGTTGAGAACTGAGGTTCAACCTTAAGAACTGAGGTTCAGTCTTGAGAACTGAGGTTCAGCTTTGAGAACTGATAAAAAACTTCTAGCAATTGGGTAAACTATGGACCAGCCTTAGCTAACTGAGATAAATATATCCAAAAAGTCTACATCAAAACCTATCAAACGATTAATAAAATAAGAATGAGTAAGAGATCTAGAGATACTTTTAAAGACACATTTTTGAGGCTTAGAAATTTTTAGAAATGCTGAGAACCAAAAGAACATACTGGAAGAAGGAACGAACGTTTTTAACAGGTAAAATTTTGGCACGGAAAATCTTTTCAATGAAAATAATCAAGTTCTATGAATCTCCTGGGCTTCGAAGTAATGAAGAAACATCTTCAATAGCCTTTCGAAGCTAGCCTAATTCTAGGGAAATATGGAGGAAGGCAAAAGTGGTGTACAAATCAAAAATGGGTAGGAGCCCAGAAGATCAACAAAGAGGTCGATTAGTCTTATCTCCTTTTTCTTAAAAAGTATGGAGAATACCTTAGAAGCGCGGCCCCGCAAGAAAGCTAGTTCAAACAAAACGAATCGTGAATCAAAAAATCAAATTCAAAGGTTTATAAATGAAATAATATATGTTTCAAAGATGAAGCAACACCCTTATTTTTCTTTTATAAACTACTCCTTGGATGGACATAAGCAGTTGTTTGGGATTCCGCTCATATTCAAATTCGATTTTTTAATTCACAATATACATTCCTTGCATGCTTCTTCGCTGTCGAAGTTCCGTTAGCCGGCTTGAAATTAGGACACTGTATATTCACATAAAGATATATAGTCAATGAAATCCAAGGTCTTTAATCGGTTTCATTATACAATGTGTATTTATATAAAGAAATTTATTGGAGTATCGGGTAATGGGTCATGTTCAATAAATGACAATCAAAAAGTAAATGCCAAACAAAAATTACTATAAATTGACATAGAAAAGTGTCTAGCCGAAAATTTCGGGAGTTAGCAATAAAAAAATGATACTCCACTTTCTTAACTAGGCACGCGATCCAAAAGATGACCTTCTGGAGGCTATTCGGCCTAGCCTAACGTAACCTAACTTAATGAGTGATTTTTTTGCTGGTATTTTTTTGGCAACACTGTTTTTGACAGATGTCGCGTCAATCGTGTCTTGTGTCATTGTCAAACTTGTTCAGTTTGATCTATATTTTAATCACGAATCGACTTACCAACAAACAAGGCTTGAAAATGATTAGATTTTATTATCAAATTTCTTCTTCAAATTTATGGGTAGTTTGGTAGATTTACTGAGGGAACTATTCGGAAGTTTGTGACTAAATTTCGAGCCCAGTTTACACTATTGAACATTAAACCACGCAAACATACAGTGAGGACCGAAGAAAATATTGCGGCTGTATTTGCCATGACCGTTCGCAACAATTGGGCCACTACGTGGAAAATTTTGCGAAAGGATTTGGGTGTAAAACCTTATGAGATACAGCTTTTGCAAGAATTAAAACCACACGATCTCCCACAACGTCTAACATTTGGAGAATGGGCGCTGGCAAAGTTGGAGGAAATTCCTGGCTCAATGGATACGTCAACAAGCAAAATTGCCGCATCTGGAGTGAAGAACAGTCATAAACATTGCAAGAGCTACCAATGCATCCCGAAAAAGTCACTGTTTGGTGTGGATGATAAGCTGGTGGCATCATCTTCAAAAGCGATGATAGCCGGAACGTTACTGTGAATTTTTTTTACCCAAAATGGAAGACTTGGAAATGCCTGATATGTAGTTTCGACAAGATGGTGCCACATGACCATGATTGACGCCAATATTAAAGGATTTATTCGTGAAATACCGACCGATATGTTTGAGAGAGTGTGCCAAAATTGGACCTTTCGCATGGACTATTTGAAGCGGAGCCACGGCCAACATTTGCATGAAATCATCTTATTATCAATAAATTATACTGATCGTTCTATCGATTCCAATAAAAATTTCACCAATTTTTTCAAATATTTTGTGGTTTTTTTCAAAATCAAATCCTACGACTCTTAAAAAATGATTGATTAGCTTTAAAAAGCTTGAGTCTAAGTACCGTAGCCATTTGGTTCTGGAGAGAAACAATAAGAGCTGCTGGAAGTTTTCCAGATGTTCTTCAGATGATAGATCACCGGCCATTTCTTCAATGGAAGGGCTTTTTCAGATCAGTTGGTCGAATGGTGAAATCCCTTCGATTGTTTCAGACCTGGCGTCTTATTCCATGTTTCTGATTTTTTCTCGTTTTTCCACTTCTCTACGACCTATATTATCACTTCATATACTATTTATATAATTACGGGATAGAACTTAAGCTTCATCGATGAGTAATTAGCAATAAATTAATTAAAGAAATATTTATATATTTATATATTTAACTTTTTTCCGTTTATTTATTGATCTATAAAAAATTATTTATCGCAAAATTTTACTACATAAAAACAAGTTTATTTCGTCGATTGGCTTCCCTGTATCCTCAGTGTCCTAGTTTCCGAGCAGTTCCTTGAAGAAGACGAAAACGACACGTACAAGAAAAAGAAGAGGTATATCGACAAACAAGCAGGCAACTTGACCGGAGAGAAGCTAGGTTATTGGCCTTTGTTCACCGGCGTACAAAGTCACTTCCCGGTTTTGCTGCTTGCTTTGCTCAAAGTTCAAAAGAACACAATCATTTGCCACGCTGTGGCCACTTCGCCAACCGTGGACAATAATATCTTGTCTATTTCGACAGTGGCGTACACAAATTTTTACTTATTAATCATTTTTATTTTAGTTCGATCTAAAATCAGTTTAATATGTAAACATTTCACCTCAATAGATTGATTAAAATCTACTTTGGTTAAAGAGATCTAAAATAAGACGTTTCATCAAGGAAAAACAATCTTCATTCATATTCAGGGTGGTGTGAGATAAACTGCAAAGCCTTTTATGTCCTTTGATATATCAATTTGAAAATTTTAGGGATTATAGCTTTCATTAGTCTCTAAATCATGTAAATTATTTTCAACCTTACAGGGTGTTCTTCTAGAATGTTGCGCTGTACCAAAGTTACATTTTTTTTTTAAATTAAACACCCTCTATTTTAGCTTGGCTTTCCGATTACAAGTATGATTTATTCTACAAGGTATTTAAAAAGTTGTAACCCAAATTATTTAAAATATACATTCAGGGATCTCAGAGTAGTTGTAGAACTGAAATTGCGAGAAGGGAAACTGAGATAGAGGATCTGTGCTCTATTATAACTACAAAGCTACAAAAATTGGTCAAAATAAAACACAAAAATGGAGCTTTGATGTATCCACCTTAAATCAGACGAGGAAAACCCTCAAGGACCTGCAAGAAAGGAACTGAACAGACCATGAAAAACAGAGCTATCCAGGAAAACGACTGAATAGATAGAAAAAGGTGAGATGGTAAAGGAAGCTGTAGGGATCTAGCCCAGTTTCTATAAAAATCGTAATAAGTCCAATACCTTGTACACTTTAAAAGAAAATCTCTAATGAAGATCTGTTGCTGCCAAAGCATTCGAATAGTGGTAAAAATTCTGGAAAATTATGTATTGCGTTAAATAAACCTGATAAAGTATGAATCAAAATATTAATACATCATTTTTTCGGTTTTTTTAAATGAATCACCGTGTAATTTTATGTTTTTCTGATCCTATTCAAAAGGGATATTTTGAATTTTTTATGCAAAATAATGATTATGTACCTGTATCTAATAATTTATCAATTAAATGATTTATTTGTTAATTGTTTAGTACGACTCTGTACAAGCAGCCCGATCTTAGTCATCACGTGAACTATGTATGAACGTCTAAACTTAAATGGAGCTTATATTGAAAAAAAAATGATTTTTAGTCTAGCACCTTTTTAGATAATCCTCGTATTCAGAACTGAAAAATATGTTTTATCACAGAAATGTCTTTTTTCGCTTTTAATACAATGAATTAATTTTCTCGTTATTCATTTTATTTTAATATTGAGATTATTCACGTTGATTAACTATAATAGCGTGTTTTCAGCGTTGCATTTATAATTTATCTGTTTACAGCATAATTAACCTTGCATCTTAATTCGACGCCCAACCCAAATCTCACAACCGTGGATATTTATTTACTCGACGGATTAGTAGACACCGTTAATCAGTCTATACGTCTCCGATAGAAAATTATTAATCCTGAAGATCTAGACAGAAATAATTATCAAAAATTATAAAATAAATACAAAATTTACTTGCTGTCCTAGTGATCCTAGTAATGATAATCGTATGAATTTATTATATTACATTAAGGGGTAACAGCACTTTAGAGTCCGGTTTTTGAAGATCATTTTTGGAATTTTGCAAAATCTAATTATTTGACTTTATTATACATTTTTTGAAGTAATGAAATTATTTTTTTAGACGACGCGATCTGAAAGTTGTTCGTTCTGTATTCATTTACATACCGAAAGTTGCGTTTTTAGTGTTCCATGTAGTGAAAGTGACAGTTCCGTACTGCAAACACTTTCGGGACGCTCTGGAGTGACACTAGCCACTTCAATGTTGACAGTTGACAGTTGACTATTTACAGAGCGTTTGAAAACAAAATAGTGTCAATACCGAGCTATAAGTATACGAGAAATTGTTTTTTGCAGAACGTTTAACAACAAAATGGCGTCAATACCGAGCTATAAGTATACGAAAAATTGTTTTTTACAGAGCGTTTTAAAATAAAATAGCGTCAATATAGAGCTATAAGTATACGAGAAATTGTTTTTTGCAGAGCGTTCGAAAACAAAATGGCGTCAATACAGAGCTATAAGTATACGAGAAATTGTTTTTTACAGAGCGTTTGGAAACAAAATGGCGTCAATACAGACTTATAAGTATTCGATAAATTGTTTTTTACAGAGCGTTTGGAAACAAAATGGCGCCAATACAGAGTTATAAATATACGAGAAATTGTTTTTGACAGAGCGTTTGGAAACAAAATGGCGTCAATACAGAGTTAGTTATAAATATACGAGAAATTGTTTTTGACAGAGTGTTTGGAAACAAAATGGCGTCAATACAGAGTTATAAGTATACGAGAAATTGTTTTTTACAGAGCGTTTGGAAACAAAATGGTATCAATACAGAGTTATAAGTATACGAGAAATTGTTTTTGACAGAGCGTTTGGAAACAAAATGGCGTCAATACAGAGCTATAAGTATATGAGATATTTTCCAATACCACTTTTTGTCGTAGCTATTGATCTGAAACATAAAAATCAAGTTTTATCTTGATTTTTAAACTGAAAGCAAGAGAAGTTCGTAGGGGTTTCCAAAAATATCGAATTTTAACGAAATAGCAGAAGTCCAAAGAAATATGTTTTTTTTCGTATAAAAAAATAATGCAAAATCGTAAAACAAAAAGTTTTCAATCTATTGATAAATTCCTACGCAGTTTCCTAAAAAATGATGTTATAAAGCTTTTGTCCAAGTTTTAAATGAATCGAATCAAAATTGGCTAGATAATTATGGTGCAACGTTCAAATTGTCGCTTCAGTCTATAATCTCATTAGTGCCACCCATAGGTAGCCGCCTGTACTATTTTCTAGTAGAAATAGTCGCGTGAGGTGTATCTGCGTTCGCCCGAACGCGCAGTGAGACACCTAGTCTGATACTTATAACTCATAGAACATCTATAATGACCTAAACATCAGAAATAAGACCGAAGACATCAAAAACAGAACAACTCTTGGAGACCAGAGAAAACGTCAAATGGATATCACAGCGTTAAAAAAATTTAGCTCCTTGGGCACTGAGCGAAACAGGCAGAACTTAAAACCTAACCTAACCTAACCATTATTTGATGCTGATTAGGTCGCTAGATATGGTCGTATAAAGTGTCTAGTATCTAGTACTAAAAGAGGGCCTAGTAGTGAACCTTGAGACACTCCACATTCTATTGGCTTGCAAAAAGACATCGTTGTATCAATCCTCACTGACCTCTTTTTGTAGGGTATGACTTAAATCATGCGGGAGGTATTCCTCTGAAACCTAGTACTGCAATTCGTTAATTAAAATGATGATTTACACAATCGAAAGCTTTAGAAAAATATATTTTAACAGAAATGATAAAAGCCTTTGTGACTTTTCGATGTTATTAATTGTACTGCAAGGTTCTGCTAAAACCACTGGTATAAAGAAGAAATTGGATCATGAGGACTTACAGAATTCGTTATATTTTTGGCTACATTCACAGAGTAATTATTAAGGTCATCAGGTGTAGTAGAGATTGTGCTCGACGAACAAACCTCATTTCTAAGACCATTTATTGTCTTATGATAGATTTTTCTGTAGGGTTTTACGTAATTTTGGAAGAAGACACAGCCCGAAAATTTCTTTAGGTGAGATACTATTAATTGCGTAAACTTTAAGTAGAGTAGGGTTTATTTTGCTTATTTTTTTGTACATCTAAGAGGAAATTAATTTAAGGCCAAACTAGTAAATGTTTTTATGAATCTTAAAAATTCGAAGTCGATATCACCATGGAGAATGTTCCACTTAGTTTTTAGATATCGGTGCTTCAATTTTTAAAATTTTGGATATTGGAATATTAAGTCGAATGACAGATGACATATGATAGACTGGTACAAATAGCAAGGGATAAATTTTCAATTGGATTATGACAATCTAGACCCAGGATGAGGTAAGATATCTAGGAAAAAAGAAGAAGCTTTAAAAACGGTCTTGCATGAGTTTGTACAGGTTAGAATTTATTTGCTCATCATTTGTTTTGGTGATTTTAGTGAAGATAATGATACTAATTCACAAAATTAACATTTTCCTTGATTTTTTTCAAGATTTCCACCATAATAATGAAGCTAGGAACTAATATAATTCAACACGGATCAACCCAGGACGATATTTAAACAAATATGTCTGCCAAAGAGTACAAAGGAAATGAGCCACAGCTTCTTGAAATTTTGTTCGTTCTGTTAATTTTGCCGGTGTTTATATTTTGTATCAGCGTTTTTTTTTGAAAGTAATGACCATTTGTTTGTTCAGTTATTCAACAATTACAAAACTATTTGAGAGTAGATATAAAAAACATCTCCTCGAAAAAAATGAATGGTATCAAATGATAAATTCAACAATCAATCAAATTAATCATCTTCCGAGCTGTAAACTTTAGTAGTATTTCAATAAAATGTAAAAGAACTTTACCAAACAGATGGTAAATGTTACCTTTAAAATTTAATAGCCGTTGATAGTAGCAATTGATGCAAAAAAAGACAAGTAAATACGAAAGGATATTACTGTATTCTTAACATGTCACTATTATATCAGAAAGGATAATTTACTATCTATATTTTTGACTTTAAGTAATAAATTATTTGCGTGGAGTATTCACAAGGTATCGCGTCAAAAATATGAGAAAAACACTATAAAAAACAATACTAAATACTGTTTATTACTAGAGCCAACACTCATGATTTTCGTCTCTAGAAACTGTTTTTCAAAATTAAATTTTGTACCATTACAAGGGCGGTTCCAGAAGTACCTGGTCCAATAAAGAAAACACGGAAATTTTGGACAAAAATTTAATTTCGATTTGGCTCCACAACAAGCGATTTGAACGCATCAACCGTTTCTTCAGGTGTAGAAAAAAGTTTATTTATTTTTGAACTTCATGAATAAGAAGAAATCATTGGATTTCAAACAAGGACTGTAAGATGGATGACCCATTACTTCGATGTTTTGATTGTTCGAAAACGTTTTCGTTTGAACTGATGTGTGAGAGCTCGCCTTGATTCGTCTTCTGGTTTCCATTATTTTTCCTAATACTGACAAACAACCTGTTGGTGTACAATTCAGAATTGATTGTTCTACGTTGATTTAACGGAACAGTGTCCTGTTGTTTCAAACAAGTGACCATTTGCTTCCAAGTCCTTCGAGCGCGAACAACTTTTATTAGATTTGGCTCGTCTTGAAAGACCCATACAGTAGATTTAGTTGTTTAAATCCGGGTTCATAAGCATAGATCGTTGTCTGTCACGATCTCATAGACGGTTTTTGAAGCACCGCGATTAAATTTTTTCAACATTTCATCGCAACAATAGACATGAGCTTTTTTTGAGAGATTATTAAATTGTCCAACGCGAACAGTTAAATTTTCTTTCAATATTGAATGTATACGATTGGAACTGATATCTAAGTATGCCTGATTCTCACGATCTTGCAATATCAATGAAACACGGTGTCTCAAGATGGTGCTTCATCACCAAAAGTCGAAACGAGTTATCTGTAAACAACTCAAATGGCCCTCGTATTAAAACACGTTCGGAGTACGTTCACCATTAAAAGTGTCAAACTTCATTATGTCAATGTCAGATTTAACGTATTCACTTCAGTGATGCCATATCTTAAGATTTATGTAGTAACCCTCGTATTTTTTGTAAAAAATTTATCTTATTCTTAAAATTAATCATCTCTAAGAAAAACTTGGTCTAAAAATAGGAAGCAGATGTTTCAAAACAGGTAAGCTATAACTGAAAAATATCTGAAATTGTTGTTAATACTACGTCGACATTGAATCCAATCCACCGGCCATTTTGAAACACATGATGGGTAGTTTAATTGGTGAAAATATGGCACCTGTGGTACCCAACTAATGTATGTCTTCAGATCTGTTGTAGATGATTATCTAATATTGTTGGAATTATACACCAAGGTGAAATATCATGACAACTTTTTATATATTTATTTATTATACGCAACAAATAAAACGTTGAGAAAAAATACTTGATTAAAATAAAAGTATCGTTGATTTTCTCACAAAAATAACGGTAAATTTCTCAAGGACAATAGGTTATTGAATGAATCATAATTATTAAGATCTACATTAAGGATCCATGACCTCTGTTATTTCGAGTTAGTGTTGTTTTTATGTTCGCCAGGTCCAAATTCGGATAAATAAACAAAAAACCGTTACTTCTTGGTTAGTCACTGAAGTCACCCACTTTAGAATATTTTTAATATTAGTTCATTATTATTCGTGGAAAATATACGAGCTCTGGCTACTAAATAACGAGATGGGTTACGAAAAAAGGGTTTTATCATAAAAATTCGAATGCTCCCCTTCAATATACTCCCCTCCCTTAGCCATACACCTTTCCATACGTTTTTTCCATTGATCGAAGCAGTGCTGGAAGTCTTCTTTGGAGAAGCTCTGGTTTACCGCTTCCATCGAGTCAAATCAGGTCCCTTTCAAAGCAGATTTTATCTTCGGAAACAAAAAAAGTCGCACGGTGTCAAATCTGGTGAGTACGAGCACTGGAGTGCGTTTATTGGCCGAAAACCTTTGGTCGGGAGTCAGATTTTTTGGTATCAACTTCGCACAGACTTTGGAGCACAGACTGTGTTCTTATCGGCGTTTACAGCCTCGGCAATCATCTGGATGCTTATTCGATTATCTGCACGCTCAATTTGGTCAATTTTGGTCACTGTTTGCGGAGTTTGAACAGTCATGGGTGATGGTCATCATCAGTGCCATCACTAAAGCGCTTATACAACTCAAGAACAAGCGATCGAGATAGAGATTGTTCCAATAAGCTTCTTGCAACAATTTATAGCACTCAATCGGAGTTTTGTTTTATTTTAATTAATAGAGAGACCTCGTACATAGGGTTCAGAGAAAGTGATACAAAAAAATTCATAAAACGTATAATTTATATTTTCAAAAAATGTATAGACGAATTAAAATAATTAGCATTGACCATATATTTTCTGGGACCTAAGGCATACCAGCAAATTTCCACAATATACAGGTTGTCGTCAAAAAGCACTTTGAATCAATTTACAAGAAAATGGACGATAAATCCCGGTTTTAATGAAATGATTTTTCGTTTGCTGGAACCTCGGGGTGAAATAATAAAAGAAAAAGCCCGAGACTCCATTATTTGTTTGAAATCGCATAAACTATAAACTACGCTATACGCTATAAACTTGTGTATAAACGTGACCCTGTACAAAGTATCTCGAAGTTAACTACTATAATTATTAAAGAATATAGTGGGAAAAAAGATACGAATTCTTTTACCAAATTAATTAATACATTTGAAGAAATGCTTCAAATACAATATTCAAGATATTATCTCACGAGACGGTGCAGGCATATCCATGGGTTAAATTAAGTATGCGAGTATTGTGAGAGATCGTTACGCAACTGAAAAAAATTTGCATTATTTAGTTAGATAAAGCGATTAATTAAAAACAATCTCACGATTTGAACGGAGCTCGCTATGGTAGATTCAGGGACAAGCTCATGGTTAAAAATTACAATGTTATTGACCTCTACTAGCGTCATCATTCGCCTCCATTTTGTTATAAACAAAGAAATTAGAGAAGCGCTTGGACCGAGGATTGTACAATAAACTAGATTGGTCAAGGTTGCAAATTACCAGGGAATTCGAAATACTATTGACGAGAAGATTTAACTGATTGGTTATAAGTTTTTCTCGTACAAACTTCCGATTATAACGGAAGTAGACACCATATTTCAAATGGAAACTTATCCTTTCTGTAATATCCCCAAATGGATAATTTCGTGAGTTTTCAAAATACGAGTGCTATTCAAAAAGTACCAAAAGTTTTTGGATTAAAAACAAAGCATAAATTTAACTTTGCATTTTGGAAATTGGTGCAAGATCGAGACTATAACTAACCTATAATTCACATAGAATATCAACTATCAATAAGGGAGACAAAAAGAAACATTGTTATTAAATGCTATTAAGACTTTTCCATGTTACTATGAGTGGCTTAATCTTTGTATACTTTCTGTTGAAAAAATAAAGTTGGCAACCCTGGTGACAGCCACAGTCTGTAGGAAAGCGTTTTTGTTTGACCTGTCAAATAAATGTTGGTGTAGCAATCAGAATTGACCGTTCTACGTTGCTCTAATAGAACGCTAGTGACATGTCCAGTTTTTTCCGTAAAAACAGTCAACCATTTGCAATTTAATTCCGTTTTTTAACAAAAATGAATGTTTCAAAGATCTTCTAGATAACTCAAATGGTGATAACACGTTCTGAGTACGTTTGTCCTTAAAAATATCAAATTTTAAGTTGGAAATGTCGTATTGGTTATATTGGTGAGTGCTCACATCAGGTGGGAAACTTTTCAGACAACCTTTGTGTGTTTTCGCGCCCTCTCTGATTCCATTAGTGAATTACATCACAATGATTCACGAAAATTAGCAGCTAGAATCATTTTTCGAATTGATTCAATCGTACCATCATTAAAAAGAAATCTGCAAAACGCTAAAGTTTTTTTCAAGGCGATTGGATACCGGATGTATTCGAAATAACATTATCGTAAATTAGATGAAATTAAAAATGAAATATGTTTGGAATTTTTGACTATAAATTAATTATTAGATGATAGATTTATGAAATATGGAAAACTGTTTCTTGTTTCACTTTGAATTAATCTTTAACGACCGGTGTTGAATCATAAGAAATTAGGAAACATCGAAATACGAGATTCAAACTATTCAACGTGGATTGTTGAGGCTCTAGTGCAATTCACAGTTAAACTTTATCCAAAAACTGTCGAAAACTATATGAGATGGGACTTCAAGTAGAAAAACTATTAAAGAAATAGATAACGAACTGGAAGGTCAAGGTCAACACATCTATTTCTATGAATTTACTTGTGAAACATCATCGGAAACATCATCGTCTTCAAGAAATATAATAGTTTGATATATTGCTACATCTTAAACTGATTTTGCAAAAATTATCCAAAAATTATTTATACACATTATCAACATTTGAAAATTTAAACGTGGTGCTTTTATATGCGACATATTGTTTAGGAGATGTTGTTATGAAATTTTGTCCAAGAGCCCCAACCAAAAAACCAAAAAGTAGGCTCTGAAAAAAACGTACGGGAACAGGTATTTTTTTTAATATGTCCAGGGGTGTCCTCTGAAAGTAAATCCAAGTGTGCGTTATGGGGTAGAGGGGGGTTCATTTCAGCCGCCATCTTGAAAAACACGTTTTATTAAATATCTCACGAACCGCGCATCGTAGGACAAAAATTACGAAGATCATTATTGTAGATAATAATATTTGCCATCTTTTTTATTGGAAACTTTTTTTTGTATAACGCATAGGTTTTTAATTATATTCTTCTATTAAAAAAGAAATCATTTTTAATATTACAATATATTATAATATACAATATAAAATAGCATAATACAAGCATAACGTTAATTAATAATAATAATATTAAGAATAACAATAACAATTCTTACGTTGTAACTAAATATTTAGCAAAAACCATATTGAAAAAAGTTTGGAGCGTTATAATTAAAAACCTATGCGTTATACAAAAAAAAGTTTCAAGTAAAAAAGATGGGAAATATTATTATCTATAATAATGATTTCCATAATTTTTGTCGTACGATGCGCGGTTCACGAGATATTTAATAAAATTTGTTTTTCAAGATGGCGGCTGAAGTGAAGCCCCCACCATAACGCCCACTTGGATTTACATTAAGAGGACACCCCTGAACATATTAAAAAAATGCCTGTTCCCGTACGTCAAAACTTGAGCCTCGCATAACATTTGAAAATGGAATTTATATTTGGACCTAACCGCTTTTTCAGTTCGTCTTTTCCAGATGCCGTTGTGGAAGATTTTTGTTGATATTTTTCATACATATCAACTGCTTGTGCATTCTTCACTGTATTTTTATCAACTGAATTAATCTCTTATTTAATATCTTATCACAATTTGCTTCGGACATCGTAAACTTAAATACATTAACTACGACGAATAATCAAATTTTAGGAACAAATCAAATATAAATTATAAATTATAATTAACCTCAATAATTGGATTGAACTCTATAAATTGGTACATTAGAATTTGAAATAAGACTACGACGGTTGAAAAGCTTGCATATTTTATTTCTAAAATTTAATTGAATGCTTAACCGATTCTACATTCAATTTTTGATTCTTTCTTCTATGTATAACATCACTCAAGAAGTCGTGTGACTAACCGATATAAACACATTTTTTTCCAAAAATTGAATTTTTTCATCCTTCAAGATCAATAAAATCATTCCAACGCTTCTAAAACTTCTCGATGTCGTGCTTGTAAAAGGATTTGTCATTTGCCACGAAATAAGCTTCAGTTTTAGCAATTGCTTCATCATTCGACCTATATTTCTTATCGTCGACCATTTTTTTTGAGATCAGCGAATAGTTAGTAGTCACTGGGAGCCAGATCTGGACTATACGGTGGATTATGAAGCAATTCGAAATGTAATTCGTTTAATCTAACCAACTACTTGTGAATCGGTGTATAATTTTGGTGCAACCGCGGATTTTCTATGTTGGTCTGGTCGTTTTTCTTTGATTTTTGCATTCAAACGATCCTTTTGGAGATAGTCGATGAAAGATATTCCATAATATTGAAACCATAACCTACCCAACTGACTGTTGTGGTTTTGGGCGCTTCTGACATGGTTCACCGGCTTCAGTCAGACATTAAGTCAGACGACATCGGACTTAATGTTTGGTTTGTTTATAATCAGAGCTTTTCTGATTTATATAATCCGTAAAATGCATAATTTTGTATAAATTGTGAGAATAATTCATATGTTTCAAAATACCTCGTATACAACTGAACATATATTAATATTGATGTCTATATTTTAGATTTGATACGAACGTGGACGCATTGCATGTTTAGTAAATAAAAAATTACATATTTCCACTGAAAACTTCCAAAAAATGTCTTACAAGGTGAACCAAAAATCTAATCGATCTAAATTAACACAGTAAACAATTATTTATTCCATGGATATCATAGAAAGTGAATTATTATGTGATCTTATGCAATATCTTTCACGTTAAATTGTTGCAGTCTTAGACCAAATAATTTTACTATCGAAGTTAACTGTATTTTCCTTGTAACATATGATACTTGATGGTACTTAAGTCGTCGGCCAAATTGGAAACTCGCAGCTCTCATAGGCGTACTGCGACATTTTGTTATAAGTTTTTACAAGTTTTATTTGAATTTTGATGTATTGAGACACCTTTCCAAACTTAAAAGAAAGTACGATTAAAATTATCACGTGAAAATTGAAAATATGTAAATTTAAATATGCTTAGAATTAATTTTACTTTGCAGCTAAATTAACTAACTTCTAAGCTTTCGAAAACATATTTCGAAACTGTTGAGAGTTCCTCTGAACATTGTTGAACCAAAGAGCTGCAAAAGATCGCTTTCTACCATATGATTTAGTATGGTGCACCATCACCAAAATAACCAAGACTTATTGGATCCATCCCAAAGAAACATACTTTTCCTGGTAGCGTTAGCTTTCAAAACAATCTCAGGAGTGGCCCTGCAGGTATTAACAGGTATAACACCAATAGACCTAAGTAAGTAAGTGGGTGTGGAATAGAAACGAAGAATGTCGAGAGCGAAATTGTGATATAACACTTGATAACCTCATTAAAATAATGGTTGAGATTAAAAGAAATTGGGAGGTAGTGCAAACGATGATAACGAGCTTCGAGTACAAGAAGAAAAAATACGAATTAAATCGAGTAAGAGAAAATAACTTATAGGTCCGAACCCTTCATCATCTCATAGGTAAACTATACTAAACAAGTCAGTCCGATGGAAATGCAAGTGCAGTTCAAAAGAGCTTCTTGACTAGTGCGTGTATTAGCTACGCAACTCGAAAAACATCATCAGTGACATAAGATTGAATTTAAATATATTAATGATCATAATTTATCGATTTTGTAAGATTTTTAAATTTTCTTTTCTATTTTATATCAAAACCATTGAAAAAATAACAGATACGAGGGCTGCTACTTGAGTTTTGAAATATGGCAACGCTAATGTGAATATGTCAAATCTGACATTGACATAATGAAGTTTGACAATTTTAATGGTGAACGTACTCAAACCGTGTTGTCATAATAATGTTATTAATGTTGTATATTGTGGATTGAACTAACAGCAGTTCAACTCGCTCCGACTTTTGGTGATGAAATCACCGGGTTCCGCGAAATGAATCTCGTGAAGGTTGTCCAAAATTGGTTTCAAACAAAACATTTGTACAAAATTAAGAAAGTGTTCCATAGAAAGGTCGTAATCTCTGATGAGGTAATTGAGCTTATTCTGTGAAGATGTGTCAAGATTTGTTGATTTTCCGCAGTATTCAAAGTCGTTTTTCACTAAGGAAGAAATAGGCGTTTCACTTCGGTCCTGGTTCTGGTATTAAAACATTTCTTTGAAGAACTAGGTCCGTGGGCTGAGAGAATGGAAGGGAATTTTCATTTATAGCAATTTTGTTGTTGTTGATATCTACTATATTAATCTCAGATGTTAGAAGCATATTGTACGTACAATATGAAGCACCAACACTTTATTTTGGTGTCGAAGTTCAATACCGAATCAAGCAGTACCCTGATAAGTATTTACTTGAAGTATAACAAAGTGAACTAGACATACATTTTATCGATGATTTTGTAATGATATTAGTAGATAAACTATTTAATATATTGTACTATTTTTTTGTAAGCCTATTGTCTACAAAACTTGTTTAATTCAAATTCTACTGAACTATCTTTATTTAAATACTGTTGTGACGCCAATGGTAGCACTTAATGGTCAACCCACGTACTACGAACGAGTATCTCCAGTTCTTACTTTAAAAACAATCCAAATAGGTCACGAAAGACATGGTATGAATAAGCAAATATATTATTGAACTCATCGTTTTGGACTTTATTTCAAAGACATCGGCGTCAAATAGATATGAATATAACGGTACATCTTGGTAGTTCCGCGACATCATTAGTAGTGACTAAACTAGTTTTTCTTTGCAAATAATATGAGGGTATACAAATACATCCTTCCTATTCGTATAATTTGCCCCCGTTAATTTTGTATCCCATAAAAAAATTCTAACTACAAAAAATCAGAAAAGAGATCAATTATAAGCTGGGAGAGAGGTCAAAACATAATTTTGATGTGTGTATTGAACGCTGTTGACAGTTTCACCTTACTGATGTTTATTTTAAGAGAAAGAATCCTCTACCAGAAAATAGAGACCCAGCTGGAGCTCTTTAAAATGATTAGATCAACGAAACTCATTCTTGAATGGTTGTCTACAGATTCAACCCATCCTAATTTATAATTTATATCCTTCGTATTATCTCGTTCCACTCACGTGTTGATGTCTGCGCAGACTGAAGAACTGTCTCATTGCTTTGATCACAAGCCCTCAGACTCGACTTTGACACTATATCCCTGTACTGTGAGTTAAACTGCGAGATTCTCCCACTTGAGCAACTTCTCTCGACCTGAGTTAATAATTTTAGTCGTTGCTGTGGGTCCATGTCTTGCAGACGCTCTTAAACGTGCTCTATGTATAAAACGCCAGTCGCAGAAGCGCGTATTTCGGCAAGGATTGGTCGAAGATCTTGTTGGCAGAAGCCCTTCCTCTACTATTTGTTGCTAAGCTGATAGTAAACATTTCAAGATGAATTCTGATGATCATAACCTTATGACGTTGACGTTGGTGTTTAGTTTGTAGCTATCTTTAACTTAGACTAAAATGTCTCACGGTATATCGATCTCATGCGAAAGCCTCCTAAAAATTTGAGTTATTTCCTCTTTGATTGCGGTTTCTTTAAACTCTCATCTACGGTTTCTTGTAGTGCAATATCTCTCACCGTTTGTTGGGGTGAGTACATTTTATATTAGGGTGGCAGACTTCTTCTTATCTGTGCAGACGGTAGATACACAAATTTGGCGCTTTCTCTCTATGGTAAATAGAGCTACGTTTTTGCTGTCATCTTGATTTCGTTGGTATTCTTTTTCGAAATTTTCCCTTTGCATCATGCAGTTCAGTCGGAGTTTTCCCAAAGTCCTCGTAAGAACTTGTCTTTTGTCTTAGAGGTTATCGAGAATTTCTGCATCATCTGCCTTTCCTAGGAGGCGGCTGGGTGAAGCATCTCTCTTCTTTGATGAGTTTTGTATGTAAATTAGCCCGTCCTTTTGGTACTAGATAACCATGTTAACCATATATTTCTTTCCATCGAGAAAAATTGCAAATATTTATATATTGGAAACCTTGGATGTTTAATTATGTCTTCCAAAACTGCTTTCATAAAAATATTTATATAAATGCATCTAAATGCTCTTGATTTTAGGTCTCAGTTTTCTTTTTTGATAATTTTTAAAAGAAAAATTTTGACGTTTCGACTTTTCTTTATCAAAAATATGATAATGATACTGACAATTTGTGTATTTATATTGATTTATAGATCATCTTCATCATGAATATCAAAATAAGGATAAAATCAACTTAGAACTAATAAGAAAAATTAATTTTTCTTTGGTCCCTATATCTCAAATATAATCAATTAAATTATTTGTAGTTTTATTAGAATTTACAAAATACAACTATAAATTTAACTTAAATTATTTAGATCTTTTTTATCATTTATAGTATTTTCGCTTTTATGAATGTGAACAATTTCTAGAAATTCCCTTTTTCGTATATTAGATTCCGTTTCAAGAATTTTTGAATCTTTATAATTGAATGTATGTTTTTTTGATATTTCATGGTTCGTTAATACAGTTTTATTTTTTTTATCGTATTGATGACCTTTTAGTCTATTTTCTAAATACTGAGATGTCTGCCCTATTCATTGAGTTTCGTATATATTTGTAAGCTTTATGGAATTGCAAGGTATTAACAAATTTCGAGAAAGAATTATGTAGTAGCATGTTATTTCATGTAATTCATTTTATTATCAATCAAATATAATAAATTTTGGAAATATTTGAGATCAATACAGTTTTATGTATTTTTATCGTATTGATGACCTCATAGTCTATTGTCTAAATACTGAGATGTTTGCCCTATGTAGATAGCGTCACAATTAGTACAAGGCACTTGATATATAATATTACTTCTTTTGTTTTTTGGTGTTTTAGATTTTAATTTAGTGAAATATTTGGATAATTGTTGGGAAAGTCCATGTACATATGGCAAAGAAAAATATTTTATGTTTTGGTGTTTCGTTTCTGTTTTTTTTTAAATATCGTGAGGACCAAGTTGGTTTCGGATACCATTCTGTTCTTATGTTATTGTTAATTTTATATAAAGTGACATCAAGAAAATCGATTCTATTATTTTGCTCAACCTTGATTATGAATTGGTGTTTTTTATGATAAGAATTAAATTTTTTATTTATGTTTTCAATTTGATTCTTTGGTTATAAATTCGTTTTGAGGTATTTCTGTATATTCTTTAATTTTGTCGTATTTTCATTAATATATTTTTCACGATGGTAAAAGGAATATTTGTGTATATAGAAACCACATCCAACGAAATAAATACATATTCGTTAGGAATTTTTATTTTTAATTTTTTTTTTGAAATCCCATGTGCTTTTGTTTTGATATAATATTTTTTTCAAAATATTTTGCAAATACTTAGATAATGGGGTGAGAGGAGTTTGAATACTTGAAACTATCGGTCGAAGGGGAATGTCAGTTTTGGTAAACCATATATTTTAAAGGATTTTCATTTTTTTGCGTCTGATGGCGAAATAAAAAGTTGTTCTTCCCAAGATCGAGTTAGATCATTAATTTGTTTTTGATAAGAATTCGTAGGGTCTTGTTCAATTTTTTTGTAAGTTGTCTTATCGTTTAATAATTTCATTATTTTATTATTATAATCTTCTGATTTCATGATAACAGTTTTATTACATTTATCTGCTTTCAAAATTTTGAGATCTCTGTTTTGATTGATAAATTTTTTGGTTGTAGTTATATTTTGAGGTTTGATATTGTTTTGTTGTTGTTTGTTTTTCAATTTTGAAATTAATGATGATATTACAAGTATCAGATCTTATTTTATTTTGAATTTCGTTATTTAGATGATTGGTGTTGCATTCAATTCAATTCAATTCAATTCTTTGTCACTAGAAATATTTTATGCAAAATTGGGACCTAAAAATAAAACTTCTTTCGCTTCATCTAGAATGTCAGGATCAGTTAAATTTTCGATCCATTTTGATTTTATTTCATTTGTATTTTTAGCAATAGGTTGTTGTTTAAATATTAGCTTATCAATTTTCTTAATATTTTTCTTTTTGCATTTATTAAAAAGTGATTCAGTTCTTTCTCGATATTTTTCCTTAAATTTTTGAAAAATATTAATTAATATTAATTTTCTTATTATTGTAGTTGATTCGGTAATAGATAGTTGTATGATTAGGAAAATAAATCTAGATAAAACTTGATTTTGATATTCATGCTGCAGGCGACTATTTGTAAATTTTATATGGAATATATTGAAAAGTGATTCAGAACTATGTATTTTTAAAACAAAAGGGACCTAAAATTAAGAACATTTAGATGCAATAATATATCAAAAGGTCTAAGAAATAAGAAAGTAAAGAATATTTATATTTAGATGTTTAGATGATAGTAGAACCATGCCATGAGAATACAAACCTAACCTAAAAACATTGTAATTTCAATTTCGAAAAAGAGAAAAGACTAATAAATAACATTCTGAAGCTCGAATAGGTGGGATTCTGTCCTAATAGACAAGACATATATTTATCATCTTATCAAATATCAAACTTATATATGATAATTAAATGATTGGAGGTACATAGCGGCAATCAATCAGATCTTGTTACCAATGTCTTCTACTTTTTATCCTTACCTATTTATCGATTTCCCGTCAAAAAATTGTTTCAACGCCCCACGGATCTTTTAACTAACAGCTTCCTTCCGCTGAAACTATTGGAAAAGAACAAATAAAATAGTATTAGTAGAAAGGCGATACGTATACAAACGGAGAGTACCTGAAAAAAATTTCTCAGACTCTCATCTCGAATGGTACCACCTGTACGATTTTCCCACACCCCGGCTCGCAGCTGACATAACCCTTCCGCCCTCCAGCGCACCAAGAGCATTACTTTTGTCCTTTTTTCGATTTCTTTAACGTTGTTTGATCTTTTGTGTATTGATGGAATGATTACATGTGGATTTTCGAAATGTTTAAATAACAACGTTTTTTTTTTCTAAATTTTGTTCGTTTTATTATTACAACTTTTAATTCTGTTAACTGTGATTTTAACATATTTTTATAAAATTGCGTCATTGGTTTCCAAATTCAATAACCTATGCTAATGTTTCAGCGTGCTAAATAGACCACAAATATAACAAGCAGCTGCTAATGTAAACTGAAGTAATTTACATATTGTCAGGTAAAGACACTGAAGACATCAGACGCGACAACACATCAAATTTCCTGTTCCGTTCGTCGCGTTATTCTTTTTCTAGTTTTTGAGTAACTGTACATTCGATAATGATACAAATTGAGTAATGAACACCGAACATTCTCGTCATTAAAACGGAAATACTATTTACCAGGCCAGTACCTAGTAACTGATGATCAATTTTAATAAATTTGTATCTGTACTATTCGATTCAATAATTATTTCAAATGAAAATCAACTCCACTAGTAGTAGAGTTGAGTTTAACTTTTAGAAATACAAAAACTGTACAAAAACCTTCTACGAATGTCTCAGAAACAAGAGGGATCAAGTCAAGAAATCATAGGGCGAGAATAAGGAAAAATAAGGGAATGGAAACGAAATAAATTAAACCTAGCTTATTGAAATATAACGTCCTGGAACACCAGATACCAAAAAGTACTAATAAAAATGTTTATATTGATTTACAAACAACACCGAACATTCTCGTCATTAAAACGGAAATACTATTTACCAGGCCAGTACCTAGTAACTGATGATCAATTTTAATAAATTTGTATCTGTACTATTCGATTCAATAATTATTTCAAATGAAAATCAACTCCACTAGTAGTAGAGTTGAGTTTAACTTTTAGAAATTCAAAAACTGTACAAAAAACCTCTACGAATGTCTCAGAAACAAGAGGAATCAAGTCAAGAAATCATAGGGCGAGAATAAGGAAAAATAAGGGAATGGAAACGAAATAAATTAAACCTAGCTTATTGAAATATAACGTCCTGGAACACCAGATACCAAAAAGTACTAATAAAAATGTTTAATATTGATTTACAAACAACACCGAACATTCTCGTCATTAAAACGGAAATACTATTTACCAGGCCAGTACCTAGTAACTGATAATCAATTTTAATAAATTTGTATCTATACTATTCGATTCAATAATTATTCCAATTCAAAAGCAACTCCACTAGTAGTAGAGTTGAGTCTAACTTTTAGAAATACAAAAACTGTACAAAAACCTTCTACGAATGTCTCAGAAACAAGAGGGATCAAGTCAAGAAATCATAGGGCGAGAATAAGGAAAAATAAGGGAATGGAAACGAAATAAATTAAACCTAGCTTATTGAAACATAACGTCTTGGAACACCAGATACCAAGAAGTACTAATAAAAATCTTTAATATTGATTTACAAACAACACCGAACATTCTCGTCATTAAAACGTTACTAGGTCAATACCTAGTAACTAATAATCAATTTTAATAAATTTGTATCTATACTATTCGATTCAATAATTATTGCAATTCAAAAGCAACTCCACTAGTAGTAGAGTAGAGTCTAACTTTTAGCAATACAAAAACCGTACAAAGTACAAGAGTGTTGAGTAGTTACTGTGAATGCATTTGCGTAGATATTTTTTATTCTGGCGCCCCCCACTTAGAGGAAGACGCGTTCGATGGTTTGAGAAATCCATAAATTATAAATTTATATAATCCACAACATTGCCAAATAAATATTAACTTTAGTAGGTATCATATTACATTTTATTAAATAACAACAAATTCAACAATTAATTAAGACCGTGATATTTGAATATCAAGTTTTAATCCTCTTAATGTTGTTTTTGCATAATCTGGGGTAACGGTGTTTTGTTTATCTTTCTTGGGATTTGATCAGAATAACATCAGGTACATGGTCGCTTAATGATTCATACTATAATCTACAACATCCGTAAGCAATATTGAATAATAATATTGATATAGCGGATGGTGTCTTTATTAAAACTATTCCGATATTATGAAAAAGGTAAAATACATCCACTTCGTCTTCGTGGATCATAATTTAAATCCAAAGATCACCATCACAAGTAATGCACAAAAACGCATAACGATAAATCAAAAACGTGTATTTCGAATCGATTAACAAACAGATTTAATTAGGAGCGATACCCAATGATATAACAAACCTCTTAAAGTTATGTAAATGATTCCTAATAGTGTCTCTTTAGGGAAAACGGCTTCACAACGACGAGAACGTCGTAGCTGTTGTACCAACGTGGGTACCAACAAATATTGTCATTATTCCCCAAATTTAGAAAACTGTGTACGTTTTCTGTGTCCCATTTTTTGTATATTCTGGTCAATAGTATCATATTTTTCGTGGGAATTTTTCTTAAATAAATTATAAAGACCCTTTTCTTATGTTTTGCTAAATATTTGTTCACATAAAATGAAAGTTACAAAAATACCATATACCTGTTTAATCCTTTACCTGACCAAAACAAGTCAATATTATTCTTAAAGGTAAACATATCCTTTCAAATGACATGATTATGAGAACGATTTCAATGATACTACCAATACTTTCATCATCTATCAAAATATCAAAATTTTGTAATACGTGGAAATGAATGAATTGAATCATAAGACTCGTTTCAATTTTGAGACCTTCCAAAATGAAATGATGTGCACTACACTAGTAGCAGTAGTCGTGAAAAACCCTTTCAATACTTCTTGTTATAAATTGATCATAACTAAGAAACATCCCTAAATATCTGGCTAACTCAGTGACTAGTTACTTCGAGTTGAGACAATCTTGGATACAAGGGTTTAATACTAGGCCCAACTTTGGGAAGCATCCTGTACGACGATGTGCTTATCCTGGTTTCAATAATCTGATTAACGTACTCGATGAATATCAAACTATTAAGAACACAGTATCAGTGTACAAACTACCTTAAATACTAAATCTTATCGTATACAATAATAATTATAAAATCAGTGGATACACTGCATACAAAATAACCGAAAAAGTATAACTATAAAACAAACAATCACAGCCTATAAATACACAGAAACACGTTCGTACCTGATGCGATTCCGATACAAGTTTGTACTTGTTTACGTTTGATAATCAATTAAAGTTACTTCTGGTTTCAATAATCTGACTAGCGTACTCGATGAATATCAAACTATTAAGAACACAGTATCAGTGTACAAACTACCTTAAATACTAAATCTCATCGTATACAATAATAATTATAAATCCTTATAAAATCACGTTGACGTAAGATGAAAGTCAATTATTGTAGATACGTTAATGGGGTTAAAATTGATATAAATAATTTATATATATGAATTTAATGAAGTTAGAGTTTATAGTCATAAATAAGTAATTGATAATGGTGCGCCATTGTGATCACGGGTCACTTTGAATCACTTAACTATATCATATGCAGTTATGGCATAAAAACTATTAAGAAACATACATTTATTTGGCTATGGACTGTGATTCCCATGATTTTGCATATGGATATTTCAATTTATCAAATCCTATAACTGATTTTAATAAAAAGCGATATTAAATTGAATTAAAAAGTTCCAAACTGAACAGATATGAGCAAAAAAAACATTTTAATTATTTTTTATATTCCAATTCGAATATAAAAAGTGATGCTTTGTCTATTGACGCTAATATCAACGACCTCCGATTGCCTAGTGAACCGAACCTCGCAATGTTTCTTATTGTATTCAGAATGATTGAAATGACTACCTGTGAATTGAATTTGGTAAATTACAGGTACGGACTTAGGTAAATTGTAAATGTACCAAAAATATGTCGTGGTTAGGGGAAAAAAATTTTAGTTCCAAAAATATCCATCCTGTGAAATTTCCATTGAGTTTATCGGCTCTACTGGATAGTTGGAAGGCACTATTTTCCATGAATATACCGAATAACTTAAGATGATCTAAAACAAGCAGTCATTTAACCAATATTGTTCCCTAAACTTAGATACGCTTCGGGAGTTACTTAGAATTGCAATCATTATTAAAATCATTTTTTGAGATCTCTGTAGCACTGCAGGGCTTATACACTAATCTAATTAATATTCAAATAATGCTTTGAAGATAATTGACCATTTGGAGCCCACCTGTAGCTTCAATTTTATCTAAAAGATTTTGGTTACGTGAGTGGTCAGCAGTTATGTTTTGGAAAAAAAATCAGTGTGATGGATGAACTTTCAACCGAATTAACTAAATCTATTCTAATATTTGTGGTTGCAGTCTTGAATCAGCAGTCTTGTATATTCGAACTGTTCCTTGGCGTGTATCTTTATTTAAGTTCTGTTCTGGATATACTGAAGGATCTTCTCAATCACCACGTTCCTATATCTTCTTTCATGTGTCGATAAACATTTTCAGATATGAGAGGACATGTGTATTTCAATTTTATGTGGAATTATACTCATAAAATTATAAAAATTTGACAATAAATTTCATTTGGAATATTCTATTTTCGATTAAAGATAATTACATGGTTCTGCGCCGAAAGATGTCACAGTAATGAATGGTGTTAAGCAAAGTATGACAATCAATGTGGCAATAGTAAATTGGAATGAATTATCTGTAATTATAGAGGTCGGAGGGAGAAACGGTGAAATTTTATCTTGATAGAAATAATAAAGTGCATTCTTAATTTGATTATAAACAGGAATGATTAAATGGTGATTACTGCAGAAATTAAAGCTAGTTTCATCCAAAGAAGGTCCTAAGAAAGTTCTGTAGCACGAACTATTACTAGAAACATCATATATATATGTTGTTGTACTTCGATCGGCGAGATTACATGTGCTTGTTTGGCTTTGTTTTTTCTGTGTAAGGCAATTTCCAAATCTTTTATCTGTTTGAGTTTCGATGTTTTGTGTTGTACATCGAGACCGTATTGGAGATCCGTAATATTTTAATACCAAATCGACGATATCTTTCGAAGAATAATCGTAACCGTGATAACTGTGGTTTATATAAATTTGTTCAACGTCCTTTCTCAATGTTCCAACTGATTTATCTTCACAATTACATTTGGATTTTTTGAAATTTAATCTTTTCTTCATTTCATACCATTTTGAAATAAGTGCGGCCAGTCTGGATTTATTAGATCAATTTCGAGGTTTCAAAATATGAATGATTGACAATGACAATTAAAAGATAAACAAGTGTCATTAAGTCTTCTCGGCATAATACATAGTTCGTCCATCATAGAGTCGCTGCGACTCATCAATAACGTACCTGAATGCTTTTTAAACCTCAAACTAGGTGTTTATCCTCAAACTACTCCAAATTGTTAACATTTTTACAATATTATGAAAGTTTTCGGTGAAATGTTTGAAGATTTACATTTCGAATTCAACGAATTCGACGATGATGATAAAGAAATTATTAACATTATCGACGCGCCGAAAAAACGAAAAGTTATTCGTTCTTAAAATTGTCCCACTTATTTTTTATATTTGTTGTGCTTATACCGAAAATATTTCTTCACCAAAAAAACTATTTGATTGTCAAAGAAATCCAAATTATTTTTTGTTCAGTTTTGTTTACTCAATATTCGAAAAAATGTTCGTTACAACCGTTGAACTGTGACCTGTAAAATAGAACAATTTTGAATATTCTAGAGGTTAAACCATAGTTTAATCTCCAGTTTTACCCTATTTTATAACCAAAGCAGCAAATTGACTGAAAAACACTTTTTATAGGAATTAAGCAATCGGAGCATCCATCTTACCTATAAGTTTTTCATGTCAAACTTTTGATGAAATGGTTATTTGTATGTGCTACTACAAAGTAGTATGTCAGTCGAAGCGTACACAACATTTTTTAGACGACGCATAAGATCCAAAACTTTTTAAATTACAATTAGGAAAGAAAATAAATAATAGAGAATTATAAACATTTCATTTATTGAACAATACAATGTACTTAATGTATATTTCTACTAGATGTTGATGAATTCGAGTAACTCTTCATCGCTGATGTTTTCTTTTTCATCATCATTCATTGTTATTAATTTAGACAAAACTTCGGATAAAACAAATAATTTCACAAAAATTAATAATAAAAAATAAAAAATTAAAGGTTATTCAAAATCATTGAAGTGAAACTGTCAATTGTCAACATTGAAGTGGCTTGAGTCACTCCAGAGCGTCCCGAAAGTGTTTTGCAGTACGGAACTATCATTTTCACTACATGGAACACTCAAAACGCAGCTTTCGGTATGTAAATGAATACAGAACGAAAAGCTAACAGATGGCGTCGTCTAAAAATGTATTGTTATTTGTATTCGACAATTGTTAAGATGAAAAGCACTAAATGACCGTCTTGGACCTACAGAAATGTTAAATCAATACTTCAAATTCTGTAGTTCTCATGAATAATGAATTTGATAGCTAGAAGTAGCTTTTTAAAAATATTTATCACAATAAATAAAAAATATGAAAATAATTACAATAAAAATAAATGTTAGTGAATTGAAATCGATTTTGAGACTGCCTTTTGTTTTATTTCTTTTAAGAACACCGGTGATTTTGCTGAAGTTTCTGAAAAGGCTGCTTCAGGGAAATCTACTGTGGGATGCGTGCCGTCGGAATTTTCTTTTGGGAACCTATGTTGAGTGACGACATAATTTATGTTTATTTACCGACGAAAACAGGGCGGAATATGAGAAGCGCAGGTGCATCGATCACACAGGCACATTTAGAAAACATTTCGCGCATCTAGCGCACAATAACTGTGTCGAATCCAAAAGATCGTTAGTCGAGCGCCCAAGAAAATTTGATCTGCCAAAGTGAGTCCTAGGGGGCAAACATCCGAACTTTTGCATAATTATTATCATTAAGACAAAACGAAAAACCATCAGCAACATCTAAGATTTTAGGTTAGTTTAGGTTAGGTTAGATTCAGTAGAAAAGAAGATCAACAGAGCATTACCGAGAGAGAATGAGATAGTTGAATTCATGTTAAGCGCCAAAAAAAAAGAAGAAGGAAAAAGAATATAGAGAAATAAAAGGGTAAGTACTAACGTAGAAATTTAGGAAGGTGTGCATATGAAATGGCAGTATTTGTCCTACCAGCACACATTCATTTCCAAGGATGTTTTAAAAGGGGAGGATGATTTAGTGAGGTGAAATTCCTACGAATTCTCAGCATTACACTGCCCGCTGAGAGGCATTAGCTTCCATCCTACCACTAGGGCAAAAAAGGTTAGATTAGGTTAGGTTAGGTTAGATTAGGTTAGGTTAGGTTAGATTAGGTTAGGTTAGGAGACTATGATTATAATCACAATGATGAGAAAGTATTAAATCTGTTGTTAATTCTTTTATAATTTTTCTTATTCAATTTACATTAGTAAAAATAACCTTTCCAGCTAAATAAAGGGATTATATTGAATTTATATTGAACGAAAATATTTACTCAAGTCGCTTTCGTAAATAATCAAATTTTATAACCATAATATTAGTAAGGTTATGTGATAAATAGATTAAAGTCTTAGTTTAATAATATATAATGTTATTATGAAATCTCAATAATCAAGTTCAACAGGTTTCTGTTTTCCCAATCTGCCACTTTACTTTTATTTACCTTCAACTTGGTTTTTTTCAAAGAATGCCATTACCATTTCTAACGGTACTATTATGTGCATATATACATATATATATATATATATATATATATATATATATATATATATATATATATATATATATATGCACAACAGATTGTTGAATGTTCGCAGCCTGTAATTAAAAATTTATCTTACAAAGGCCACATGTATATAAATTATTTGTTATGCAATCGTCATCTGGTCAATGTATATTTCTTTATATGGAGACTCTTTTATGAAGTAATTTTTTGAAAAAAAAATATAGGTAAATGAACTGTGATTAAATGTAGCATTGCTTTTTATCATTATATTCTTTCCTCCAATTCGTTTCGAGGTTTGTTTGAGTTTGTAAGTCAATCCGCAATCTCAAGATTTGGATTTGGATACAATGAAACAACTCGAATCATCCCATATTTGATAACTTACTCGAAATTGATATAGATTTTGATTTAAACAGTTTTACGATACTTAAGTTTTAAGATAGACAATTAAAAACAATATTTACAATTAGATATGGCTTTTTTCCAAATCTTCTCCATTAAATTAAAGACATTGTTTAATACATTTGAACTAATTTCCTTTCCAATTGAGGTACCCCCAAAACCACTTCTCCAGGTACAGAAATAAAAAAAGAAATCATTGGGTGCCAAACAAGGATTGTTCGGTGGATGATATATTAATTCGACTGTTCAAAAACACGTTTTTGCATTCTGGTGGTGGAGAATGTTTTTTTCGAGCACTTTTGGCAAACAAACGGTGTTTAGAACATTGACAGGAATTATGCGATGGATGGTTGACCTTCACGAAATTCATCCCGTAGAGAATTGCGTTGGAAAACGGAAAACTAGGGAAAAACGGTCGCTCGAGATGGTGGTTTATCACCAAAAGTCGAAGCGAGTTGAACTGCTGTTGGTTTAATCCACGTCGAATGTTTAAAGTATGTGTTGTCAGTACGTTCTACATTAAAAATGTCAAATGTCAATGTCAGATTTGACATATTCGCATCAGTGCTGCCACATCTCGAAGCTTAAGTAACAACTATTGTTGTATAAATAGTATAATAATTAATTAAAATCATATTACAAGTGAAAAAAGTAATAGAAGAAACATGCCATGTTAGAGATGTCAATATTAAAAATGGTTGTACAAAAACAACGTTTTCTTTGGTTCTTTGGTTATATTCACTCCTTCTTCTTCTTCTTTATCATTAATGTTATCAATTCAATTATTTTGTTTATAATATTTCGTTCTCAAGCTGCTCAAGATACGACTTCTATTTTTATAATATTTTCATCTCCTTTATTAAAATTTCATCATATTCATCAGTTTTGTACAATTCGTTCTGTTTCTTTCCTTTTTTTAAACATTTAGGCACGAGTACGATTTCCTGGATTTGACTATGGCATTTTGTAAATCGACCCAAAATAAGTCGAAAATGAAGAATAAAATTTTTCGATATCTCGCTTCGTTTTCAAGATATCGATACTTGAAGTTGGAAAAATTTTTTTTTATTTAATATTTATATATATCAACCTAACCTAACCTAACTTAACCAAACCTAACCTAACCTAACCTAACCTAACCTTCTCGTGGTGTACTTCGAGTGGAAAAAGTTCAAAAATCGTGAATTGTCTAAAAAAATTTTTCTCCGCGTGAGGATTATTTTAGTTTTATTTTATTATAATTCGCCCCCTCGACTCCGGACCCTGGGTTGCCCAAAAGCCACAGGCCGTGAGGAACGGGTGAGTTTGGAGAGGGGAGATTGGAGGCAGATAAATTAAGAGAGGGTAGATTTGAAACGATTTTTTACATTATTTTACATTTTTTTTCTTATTTGGTTGATTTTGTACTTTTGAAACTTTTGAAAGCATTCGGAACCTAACCTAACCTAACCTATCTTGAATAAATAATTTTTGAAAGCATTCAGAACGTACTTTTTGCTCGAAAGAGGATATTTTTTACATTAAATTACTAATTAAATCTTCAAACTATCATTATTGTTTTTTTATTTTATAAATAACGAAAAAAAAATGACTGATTTTACTTTAAAAATCTGTATTATTTCAATATAATTTTGGAGTATCAGGGTAAATAATATGAAAATTAAATAGAAAATCTCTTTTTTAATTGAATTCCAAGTTTCATGTTGAATTTGAAGTGATAAAATATTATTTGAAATGAAGTATTCAACGCCATCAGTTTGATTATAACTTTAAGTATCGATATCTCGAAAACGAAGTGAGATATCAAAAAATTTCATTCTTTATTTTCGATTTATTTTGACCTAATTAAGCCAAATTGTACTCTCTCCAATCTTAAATTGCTTTGTGAAGTAATTTTTGGCTTCCTTTGATGTCACCTTTCAATTTGTTTCCAAAATGTATTCAATTTGTTTTCTTTGCATCATAGATTCCAATTTTTTACCGTTTTTTATGTTTCAGCAGCGCTTATGCATTAGCCGCTTCTACCTCCAAGTATAATACGAGGAGAATTCAAAAAGTTTTCCGGTCACAAATAGTTTTTAAATTTGAAAATAAATACCCTGGAAATCAACTACATTTATATTTATATTTGAGTTACGACACTTTTCTTAATTAATAATGAAACATCCTATATGTACATTGATGTGAGTAACTATCATTGTTGAGCAAATTCGGGTCGGCGACGTGAATAGCAAGTTATCACTATTTTATGTCATATGTAGTTAACATATGCATATTAATTTCTTGTGTACACTGAATAAAATTCAAGGAAGTATACCATAAACTACAGAAGAATGAAAAATAGTTATTAACACAATGTTGAATAAAATTAACCATATAGGAAGGTCCGATAAAGTACAACTTTGAATGTGAATTTACATACTATAAAATATATTAAAAATAAATATTTCCAATACATCATGATGTGGGTTTTTGATCATATAAATTATCGCTTTTAAACGACTGTTATCTTGAAACAAAGAAGTTCATAAAACTTCACGATATGATTGGAAATCTGTCTTCGTAGCAGAAGTTGCATACGAGCTCTGTCAAGTGGATCCAAACTTCCTTATTTTAAACGGCATGTTATGATTTTTATTAAATTTTTGGATTCTACGCGAAATTTCAATATAACTTTATATAAGGCATCGTATACCTAAAGTCCACCATTTTTTAATTATTTCACATTTTCGAAATTTTTGGACACATGTTGGACAAATTTTTAGACACTCCATTAAAAAAATAAATTTAAGTGAGTCAGGTCTAATATTTTTGATATTTGAAAAAATCTTTCAAGCTTTCAAAACCTGCCGAAGATCTTAACGGTTTTTGTAGAAACTGAAATTTTCATGGTTTTTAAATTTCATATCATAAAACAAACATGAAAACAGCTTGACATTTAAGCATTGCAAAAGTGTTCATCATGTCCCGTTTAGGATTTATTAATGTTTTTTCCAGTCTCCTTAATTAAAAACGCAGAATCCAATAATAAAGAAACTTCGGATAAAACAAATAATTTCAGAAAGTTAAAGGTTATGCAAAATCATCAAAGTGAAACTGTCAACTGTCAACATTGTAATAGCTAGAGTCACAATTTTTAAGGAACTGTCACTTTCACTACATGGAACACTCAGAACGCAACTTTCGGTGTGTAAATGAATACAGAACGAACAACTTTAAGATGGCGTCGTTTAAAAACATAATTTAACAAATATTTATAGATGAAAAACTTAATTTTTACTGAATCGCTAATAAACAGTATACGCTTGTTACGAATTTTGTAATAACAAAAAAAATGTCTCCTATAAAAACCTTTTTTGTAGACAATTAATCGTTTTTTCACAAGACGCGATCGAAAGCCAGGATGTTTTTCATGGCTTCCAGATTATTTACAAATTTAAGTTTCTTTTGAAACGCCCCCTAAAAACAGATTTTTTATTAGTTTTAACAAACGAGCGTTGTAATTTTGAAGATTCAATAAATTATAAATTGAATAATCGAAAATACTCAGGAATCTTCAGAACTAAGTTTTTGCCATGCAAGTATATTGTCTGGAAATACATAAATTTATATTTTTTTCTATTAAACGTATAGAATAACTCAAAATATTACCTAAAGAAACACAAGATGGACCTATTTGAAAATAATGAAAACCAGTTCTACGGTGGCGTTTCCAAAAAACTTCGCTTGGAAAACAAACCGGAAATCTTTAATACCACTTACAAATCTCTAGAGAGATACTGGTAAACTGTTGCCTCTAGTCTCCGAAGATGATAACTAGGTTATCGAAACGCGCGCCAGACTGTGTAATTGTGACTCTTGGTGTTCAGTACGAATATCGCCAACGGTTCCAGAAATTCCAACTTAGTTCTTGTACATCCTGGCTTTTATTAAATCAAATAAACTCTAATTTTCTACGAGGACAGTTTCTTTCTAAATGTTTCTATATTCGAATTATAATAATTTTTTTTCTCAATTTGAATATTTCTATTCGCGTAATTTCAATTTCAAATGCGTTATTTGTAAAACAACTAAACTTCGTATGACATCACCAGCATCGACTATTTCCGTGGTATTGTTTGTTGTACCCACCAATTTAATCATATTGTTTTTTTTTCGTACCGCCGATCAATGTGACATTGGCCAAGTAGCTGTGACTTCACGAGGACCTTGGCCGATCGACTGTGGTAACATGATGAAAGGGGGACTCGAGGGGGCCACAGCAGGTTCAATGCACCTGACGGAATGGCGAGTCGGTGGTACCGTTAACCCGGCAGCGAGAGCGTTAATGGGTTCCGCTAATGCTAACGTTAACGCGCATCAAAACTCATCATCATGATCACTATAATGCGGTAGGAAAACTATTCTGCATCTACATGATGTTGATATCAGGGTGAAGAAGAAGTACTACACAATTATCAAGAGCAGTACCGTCGAATGGATCTTATTATTTGGTCTATATGCGAGGAAAATTAGTCGAAATGTCTATAAAAGCGCACAATTTGTCATTGCTAAAAAATGAACAAAGAAAAGAGGTTATTTAACGATGAGTTAGATCTAATTGTAAAAATTTTTTATCGTGGAATTGAGTTGGAAATAATCACTTTCTGTCACTATAGGTCCAATTAAAGACTGTCGCAACGTGGAAATCTTTGTAAATAAAACACTAGAGAGTGTAATTGACTAATTTAGTATGATAAAAACAAGCAATATGATCAACGAAATAGATAAATCTTCCTATTGATAAAAGACGAGAAGGTTTCTTAGAAAAAAATGCAGTAAAACGTTTTTTTCATATAACACATCACTCAAGTCGTGTGAATAACTAAAAAACAAATTTTTAGACCAAAAATTGATTTTATTCGTCCTTGTAATCTCCTTCAACAGCACACAATTATTCCAACGCTTCTCTAACTACTCGATGCCGTACTTATAGAAGGATTTGTCTTTTAACTCAAAATAAGCTTCAGTTTTAACAATTGCTTCTTCATTTGAGCTAAATTTCTTACCGACAAGCATTATTTCGAGATCAGCCAATAGCCAGTAGTCACTGGGGGCCAGATCTGGACTAAACGGTGGATAAGAAAGCAATTAGAAGTGTAATTCGTTCAATTTAACCAACGACTTGGGAATCGATGCATTGTCTTGATGAAACAGTGGTTTTTCTTCGACGTTTGAGGTCTTTATTCCTTAATTTTTGCATTAAAACGATCCAACAACCCTGCGTACTATTCACTATTGATTGGAAGATAGTGAATGAACAATATTCCATGCGCATCCCAAAATACCGAAGCCATAACCTCTTCTCAACTGACTGTTGTGCCTTTGGACGTTTTGAACGTGGTTCCACGGCTACAGTCTACTCAGATGCTGATCGTTTTGAGTCCAGAGTGAAGTCATGAATCCATTATCTCAGGTATCTCAACAATTTTAATTTACGATTAGATATAACCAATTTCTGGACTTTTTTGATATTTTCTGGAGTAACCACCTCAATTGGACGACGACCACCTTCATCATAGGGCCTAAAAGGAGTTTGTTATGAATTTATACATCAAATTCGACTATTTCAAATTCAGTTTTTCTAGTAACACCCCAAAGAAAATAATCACATTCAATGAAGTCTAGTTAGACAATTTTGAATACAATTATTTTCTCCAATTCACTAATTTGTATATTGGTGGTTGGAAAAGTCTTTTACACAGCCACTAAAAAGAGTTGGAGATCGATAAGTCCGAATCAAACAATTATCTTAAATTCTCATTGGAAATATCTAGGAGTTTGTAAAGCAAGCCTCATCAGCAGAAAGAATTTTATTTTGTAAGTGACTAACTTGACGTAAAATAAATCGACAAACATTTACTCGCTGCACCAACCTTGAGGTAAAACCTCTCGATCTTTTTAGTCATGATATTAACCCTTAAACGGGCCTGGTCCTGGTTCCTTTTTTCAGGACAACGAAATTTCATTGTGAATATTCTTTCACGTCTAACGAAAATTATAATAAAGTTTATCAACGAAAACTTTCAATAGTTTACATTTCATAAGTGAAACGGCGTCTCATTCTGGAACGGTAATTTGTTTTTTGTTATAGTGTTTTTTTAAATGCGGTAAATTGTTAGAGCTTCATAATATTATGCAATTATCGAAAGGAAAAATAACTGATTTTCTGTTTTCTGGTGAAATAAATTATTTCTTTGATGCCCAATCTTAATATTATTTATTATTGTGAATCTTCAGTAAAATTATTTGGAGCGAAGACATTTTGATGTCACCACAATTTAAACAAACAATTCTGTAGATATAAAGCAATCAAAACTAATTACGATCAGAATTTAGCGTCCATCAAGGAGCATTGTATGGTAATTTGAAAAAAAAACAAAATCTAAATAACTATAAATTTCGTTGTATAGATGATCTTATGTGATCCATCAGCCACAGAAGTTTTCAATGATACTATTTGGATATTAAATTTAATATCCTTGATAAAATTTATTAATAGACCTAAATTTTGTCGACGGTGGGTGTAATTTGGGCGCTAACCATCCTTCTTTACCTGTCTGACCAAGAAGGGTAGATAATCCGACATGTATTTTCGGCGCTAAGAAGTGCAGGTAGGTCGAGTCATAAAATAACCTAATAGAGGGAAAGTTGATAGATTTTTAAGTAGGTTAGGTTAGGTTAGGTTATGTAAATCTCTTATTTTATATGTAATATGTACCTAAGTACTAAATAAAAATATAAAGAAATATAAACTTTACTTTACACTCTGTAGAGTGTTACAAAAATATTGTGAGGAAACTTTATTAAGGGCAGATTTTTCATTTAAATAAAGTGCAAAGTAGCCCCCTCTAACGGTAAATTTTTTCAGACCTCAAGTGATAATAGGTCATTTCTCTTATAGGAAAATCTAAAAATACAAAAATATATCTTATTATTAATGTCGGTGATTTAATAAATAACTGTATTTCATAAATCATGTACTTCAGTCGGTTAGCGCCCAAAATACACATAGGATTCAAATGACCCTTCGGTCTTAGCGCCTAGTTTACATGTTGTAAAAAGTACATTAATCCTTTAGCGCCCAAATTACATCCGCCCTTTTGTCGATTACCTATGCTTAAAAGGTGTGTGAGGTTTAGAGGTATGAAGTATTTTTGTTTAACAAGTAATTGCAACAAATTCTTTATTTTATGAATGTGATTGCTGCATCCGAAAAAAATGCGATTGAGATCAACAGATCATGCAGATACAGGTTGAGGATTGTACTATAACCAGCCTGGCAAAATGGACGGGATATCTTCCATTCTAAGTATACTTACTGAGTAAAATTTAGAAGTTATGTATTTGAAAATAGTTAGGACAGTTAGGATGGATAGCTTTTGGCAAGTTGAGTAATACCTTGAAATCAGACTTACCAATAAGCCTAAAGAGAAAAGTATATGAGCAGTGTGTTATACCTGTGATGTCCTATGGGGCAGAGACGCTTACCCTCACGAGACAAACTGCAGGAAAGATGAGAGTGGCGCAACGGACAATGGAAAGGGCAATGTTGGGAATTACGAGAAGGGATAGAATTACAAATGAGAACATAAGAAGAAGAACAAACGTTAAGGACATTATTGAAATTATAGCCCAAAAGAAATGGAAATGGGCAGGCCATGTAGCCCGAATGACGGATAATAGATGGACGAAAAGAATATTGGAGTGGAGGCCAAGAATGGATAAGAGAAGTAGATGCAGGCCGCCAACAAGATGGAGTGACGATGTAAAGAAAATTGTAGGAAATTGGATCCATACAGCTCAAGATAGAGATAGATGGTTTAAACTAGAGGAGGCCTATATCCAGCAGTGGATGGAAGATGGCTGATAGATGATGATGATGATGATGTATTTGAAAATATAGTTCGGGGGTTTCTGCCAGGATACGTACATTTTATTTATTATTGAATTAATCTCTTCCTGTATATACTTTACAAAAAACCCCATTTAGTAGTCTTTTGCTAATCGATCAGTTGTTTCATTACCACGTATTCCAATCCAAATGAATGTCATACTCAAATTTAATAATATAGTTTTGATGTCTTTCGAGACGAGTTTCATTTATGGTAGATAATATCACACCCCCATCTATTTTATTTCTCTTCAACCAAGAAAGAAAAAACCCTGTAAGATAGCGTACATCTCCGCAGTATATATGTTGGAAATATCTGGTAATTTGATTCGTATAAATTGCTTTGTATTCTGAGTGTTTACCGCACATCCAACTCTAGCCCTCGTCTTAAATCCATCAGTATATATTATGGTATATATTATATAGATGATCTTAACATATTACTATGTCTTTATAAAGTTTTTCGAACAGGACATTCATAATTAAAATTATAAAATTTTCCTGTTTATATTTTATGTCCTTCCAAACTTCTACAGTTTCCTTTTCAAAAACCTAGCACGAATAACTACATTTCAATAACATTATTGAAAATATGTCTTTGGTTATTTGCCTTTTCCTCGAAAATGACAAAGTTCTAAGAAAAATTAAAAGGGTTTAAACAGGTTTGAAATTTGTCCCAAAAATTTGTGTTACATTATCAATAATTATAATTACTGTTAATAAAAACATAAACAATTCCCATGGAAAATATTCGTATGAAAGAAATATTTTAATTGAGTAGTTTTATGTGTTTTTAAAAATTGTTGTGGTATTCCCAATTTGGATACAACAGAACCAGTTTCTTAGATGTTTTCTGCAGAAATTATTTCCCATGGTTCAGAGAAACCGTAAAAAATTAACAAGACCATAGCGTTAAATAGTAATAACATTTTACCATCTTTGTATATTGTTATTTCAAGTTTTTTTTGTCAATATAATAGAATTCGGTTATTATCAAATCCCTTATTATAATTATAATTTTCTCTAAAAAGAAACAAAGATTGTAGGGTTAAACTGGATTTGCTTCAAATGATCTTAGAAATGATTTTAGAAGATATTCCAAAAAAAAATAGTTTTCTAGATAGGACACTCTGTATAGTTTCGAGTTTATTAAGCCCAATAATACTAAAATATATCAGGTAAATCATACGAAAGATGCATTTGTACTTTTCGCTGTATTATAAATCAAGTTAATTAGTCCAGGATGTTTAGATCAAAATCGAATAAAGAATAAGGAAAAAAGAAAAACTGGAAAGCAGTAGACACCGAGATGTGATTTTTTTCGTTGTCTTCATATAGTGGTTACGCTATTTTTTGGAAAATGTATTCTGGGGCAATAAAATCATTTTACAGCTAATTTCTCAAATAATAATATAAAACGATTGGAAGCCCTGAAAAATCCATCGAAAATCGTTTCTTAAAGGTTTGTGGGCACACTGAGTCCTAATCTGATATTAAAATTTACCGAGGGTGCACAAGAGTGGTTCTAGAAGGGGTTACAAATCATTATGCTGATATAAATCATAAAAACTTTGGTTCAACCTTGAATTTCATCAAAAATTTTAATTCGATCTATATTATAGTTATAATAAATTTTTATTTTTCTACTACAATCACTATTCATCAAAATATTTTGATTTTTTACACACTTTTTCTTATCTCTTATCAATCCGATCATGAAACAAATTACCTCTGCTGGAGCTTCATCGTCGTTCTCGAAGCTTCAACTTTAGGAAAAAGTGATAATCGTTGGTAGCTGTACGGGGGAGGAAACATAACAGTCCACTCACGTGGAGTCGAGCGTTGACATAAAGAAACACCACTCCCTCCGTCAGTCATCCTCTTCGGCAATTCTGAATTACTCGCCTGATTTTGGTCAAAGTTTCACAATATTTGTCTTAGTGTATTGTCCCAAGTTATATAAAATTGATGAGGATCGACCCCAAACAACAACAAATCCCCAATTTGCCATAACCCAACTTTTCTGTTTAGTTGAAATTATTTCAATGGTGCCATCGGATGCTTCAGGAATGCGTTCAACAAGTTCACGTAGAGCGAACGTCCGATCTTTGAGCAGATCATTGTTGATTTTCTGGACAATCATCCATGAACCATCATAGTAAAAGCTACGCACAATTTAAGGAGACGCAGATTTCATCATAAGCCCCAGTCAGTTGCCGATGACGAGCGAATGGGAGTGGGAGAACCACAGCTCATTGCACTGTTGCCGGATTTAGCCTTACAGTTTTCCTGGAAGCTGTAGGTCATTGGGTACGTTGTTTTTGGTACATCACTCGTAGAACAGTGGAATCGCCAGTGATACTGTATTAGATGTAATGAAGAATATTTTGGATTGAATAAAATTGTTTTGTAAAAATTTTTAAAATATATTTTTGTCTTATATCGAAATTACTTTGATTTGTTTATTTTTCCCTGAACTGAAGATAAATCGATAACTGTATATTGGTTGTTTGTAATGAACGTTTCCATAAGACTAATGAGTAATGGTAAAATGAATATGTAACATTCATTATTATCTTATCTTAAATTAGTCGCGTGTCTGACATTATGCTGGTTCTAGTTGAAGTACTGAAGAGCTGGAGGCCGTGATAACCCAATCGGCGGTACTTCCGCATTCGTACATCATAATATATCATTATCTGAATCCGTTACACACTGTGCACAACAAATGTTAGAGAAGAAGAATGTTTTGTGTAAATCATCGTTGATGATATTATATAGGTTGGGAAAAATTCGTTCAACACGTACATTTGTAATTTATAAAATAGAGCAAATAAATTTGTAATATTTGCTTACTCGAGCGTTCAATGCTGATTGCCATACATTTCTTATTATTAGAGGTAAACATTCAATACATAATTTAACATAAATATTCCATTTATTTATACAATTTAATCCAAATTAATATTATTAATAAAGTTAATATAAATACAATAAATAGATACAAACAAAACAACTACAAGTAGAAGTATAAAATTCCTAGTTAAAGAAAAATGTATCAGTAAAATCCTTTCTTTCCGGTTCTTACTTCGATCAAAGATGGATTCTTCAAGCAGTTGTTGTGATAGTACATAAAAAGCAAAGTAGAAGAAGTTTCCGAGGTACTGGAAAAATCCCAAACATCAAAAATTGAAGCTAAAAATAATGAGGCTATTGAAACTGTTACCATGAAGTACGATATGATGTTTGATGGATCATTGAATGCGACAGGTTTTTCAGAAAAACTGAACAATATGAAAGGAAGGTTTGAAAAAAAACTGACTTGAAGAGATCTGGAAATGAAGCAGTCAAACCTTTGGAAGCTAAGGAAGGCGACAGTTATCCTACAATTGGAAGAATCAGGAGCGAAATTTAAATTGATAAAGAAGATTGATTTATTCAACATTTAAGGAATGAAACTAAATTGTCGAATCTCTTTTACCAATCAAAAACGAGTACGAATCAAAGTGTACCGAAGTGCTAAGTGTACCGAATCCAGGTATCTGTTGAAGTGACTCATGTTACTATTCGTATTTGCCTAAATTTATACATTAAACAGATATGTCTTCTTTTTCTTCCTCTTTTAATAGGACCAGGTCTTGTTCAATCCGGTACTCTTCTTAGATCTTCCTGAGAACCTGAACTCCAGCTCTCGTACCACCTTTTTGGTGGTCTGCCGATAGGTCTGCGTGTGTTCGGTCTCTGTCTTCTGGCATTCTTTCTACGTGAATATTTTTCGTGTCCTGACCCATCTCACCACATCCTGTACGCCCTATTTTTTTCTTATGGCATCACTCTTTATTCGGGTGACTCCCTCGATGGTTCGCAGTATTTTCATCTCTGGGGTTCTCATTATTCTTTTTGTTGTTGATGTCTCGGCTCTGGTTTCTGAGGTCTCACACACGTTTTATAGATTCTGGTCTTACTATGTGCGCTCATCGCTTTGTTTCTCCACCCTATATCTCTCAAACAGCCGTCGACTTTTGATGCTTCCATCGCTTGTGTCGTGCCTCCTCCGTCAGGTTTCTTTCACTAGATATATTCACTCTTGATACCGGCTATATTTTTCCGCTATCGACTGCCAATTTTGTTGACTGAGATGCTCATATTAAAATTTTCGGAAGACATTTTCATCTTATATAGACGTTGTAAGTCGTATAAATTCTCTCACTCCGATATACCTCATTTTCCAGTGTTTTTTCCCATAGCTGATATCCCAAAATGGTTCAGGTGCTAAAGGAGGTGTCAGCTATTTTATTTCCCTCCACATTATTCTTCTGTTTGAACAATACTTGGTGTATTGCCCAAGCAAGTTTTTTTATGTAAAAACCAAACACAAGAGGGCAAACCCTATTACACTCTAGTAATTCGAGAAAGACGTTGCTTTGTAGCTGATTCTACAGTTTTGCACTTCTCCAAGTGGCCATGCAGGTTAACTCGTTGATCATGAACCACGTCTGTTAGTTGACTGCAGATACTGCTCGAGGTTTGATTAAGTTGAACGGTTTGGAAACGCATCTGCCGCATAAGTATCGATAAACAGAGTTCAAGGACCTTTTTTCTATGCTCTAAGCTGTCCTGGTTGAATCTAGATCTTCTATAAGTCGAACTGTATTGAGTCGAGCATCTTCAGGGTATGCTTGGACAACGAGCTCGAAAGATCGACGAATCTGGACCTTTTTGAAGCTGTTCCGGAATATATTTTGATCTTAGAGAGTCAACAAGTTTTTGTGAAGCTGCTTTAGCTAATTCGATCACGATTATTGTTCCAGGACATGTTACTCCGAACCTAAACACCCAACAAGTGAACTTGCGGTAATGGGGATCTCTTATATCCAGATAGGATCAAATATTGAGCTCTCTGGGTTTTTGCTGCATTAAACTCAATCAGATTGCGTCCATACCACTCTAGAATGTTTTCAAGATCATTGCTACCAACGGATTCGGGTGTTTATTGGGGAGGCAGATAGTTAATCCTTAGGCATATCCCAGATTGTTTGAGATCGATTTATCCTTGTCGACTCGTCCTCTGAACATTCTAAATTTAATTAATAAAATACCACGAAGAAGGTGCGAACATCTAAGACCTGGAACGTAGTAAATAAAAAAGTAAGGTGAAGAGATATAAGGGAGACGGACGTTGTAATATAAAATATAAATCATAATACGTTAATATTTTACAACAAAAGAAATTCTGTTGTTTTTATCTCAAGGTTTTGAGTGGGTGTTTCATGTTATTCAAAGCTTGTGTAACGAGTATTGATGATTTCACGCACTTTTTCCCAAAATCGACATGTTTCAAGGTTGAGTGAACTAACTAAATTGTATCACGACTCATATTAATTAAGGTAGAGCTGTACAAAGAATGTAATTTATTTGATACAAAACGGAAGACCATTGAGTTGAATTTTCGACAAAAAAAAATTTGTTAAGTAGTAAATTAATCAACTATAGAGTGGCCACTACATGGTATATCTTGATAAGTTGAAAAGAACTACATAGTTTTTGTTTAACCTTTGTAAATTTGTGTAGAAAAAATAGTAATTTTATGTGAAAAACACCATTACAGAATGGGGAATGCTACCCCCTAGCTCACTTACAATAAAAAGTTAGCAAAGTCCCTATTAAGGTTTAGAATGGACGAAAAAATCGGAGGGAGTCAAATCTAGCTAATACGGTAGCTGAACGATGATTCGTTTGCTCAAAAAATCATTCACAATCATACTGATGCCGTGTATTATAGTGTAATGATTTTCGTTCACATTTGACGTGCTTTTCTTAGTTTCTTGACATGTTTGAAGCGCCGTTCGCAGGATTGTTGTACAATTTCAACTTTTTATTCATAAACCTACGTTTCGTCATTAGTAATGATGCGTTTCATGGGTGTAGGGGTTCTCTGCTACGTTGTTAAGCATATTTTCTGCGACCTCTACTAGGATTGATTCACCAAAGCTCCAGATCTTTTCGTATGTTGCTTTATACCCAAAACAACCAGAGAGCACCAATTCCTCAACGCGCTTCTGATCAGCCCGCAAAATTTTTTTTCTATTCCGTAGACGTAATCCCATTGGAAACACAAAATTTCTGGCCATCACATTGCTCAACTTTTTTTCATAGTCAATTACAACTGAAAGATACACACTAATTGAGATATGGCAAACTAACATCAAAAATATGTGAAAATGTTTTTTAAATACCACAAATACAAGGTGTATTGCTTATTGCGTGTAAATCGGTAGACTGGCTCTTGGGAATTTAGACTTGGATCGTTTTTCGAGGGCTGGACAGTGCGTTATACGTGCGTGAGCTTCGCTTCTGTAGAGCGTAGAATATTCAACAATATTCGTCAATTTAATGGTGCGTCAGGCACTCGACTAATTGGAAAACGAGTCGAGAAGTTTGAAGAGTCCAGATCAACACTGGATAAACCAAAATCTCGATGTCCAAGGTCTTCTTTTACACAAAGATTTAGAGCTAGTTACAAAATTCGGTTGAGGATGCTGGTCAGAGTCTTGATTTAGTAAATTGCTACTACTAGAGTGCAATTGATCCAAAATACAAACCCATATATTCGTTTAAAGTGATCGTTTGGCTTACCGACTGCTCCTTGTCAGTCAAGCTGATACCTTCATGTTCCAATCCAGCTGCTCAAAATTTTACGGTCCTAAGTGATGGAAAGTCTTACTAAAGCGATTGCCCACAACCCCCATGTATAGACATTTGCAACAAAACCTATTTTGATCTTAAATGGTTTGAAGAGACAAGATCAACACTGGATAAACCAAAATCTCGATGTCCAAGGTCTTCTTTTACACAAAGATTTAAAGCTAGTTACAAAATTCGGTTGAGGATGCTGGTGATAGTTTTGACTTCGTAAACCAGATGATTGAGCGCTTTCCAATGTCTTGTTTTCGTATGTAGCTCATTTTTATCTCAATGGAGGTGTCAAGAAGCTAAATTGCTACTACTAAAGTGCAATTGATCCAAAATAAAAACTCATATATTCGTTTAAAGTGATCGTTTGGCTTACCGAGCGCTCCTTGTCAGTCAAGCTGATACCTCCATGTTCCAAATCAGTTGCTCATAATTCTACGGTCCTCAAACTCACTAAAGCGATTGCCCACAACCCCCATGTATAGACATTTGCAACAAAACCTATTTTGATCTTAAATGGTTTGAAGAGACAAGATCAACATTGGATAAACCAAAATCTCGATGTCCAAAGTCTTCTTTTACACAAATATTTAGAGTTAGTTACAAAATTCGGTTGAGGATGCTGGTCACAGTTTTGACTTCGTAAATCAGATGATTGACCGCTTTCCAATGTCTTGTTTTCGTATGAAGCTCATTTTCATCTCAATGGAAACTATTAGGGTGCAATTGATCCAAAATACAAACCCATATATTCGTTTAAAGTGATCGTTTGGCTTACCGAGCGCTCCTTGTCAGTCAAGCTGATACCTCCATGTTCCACATCAGTTGCTCATAATTCTACGGTCCTCAAACTCACTAAAGCGATTGCCCACAACCCCCATGTATAGACATTTGCAACAAAACCTATTTTGATCTTAAATGGTTTGAAGAGACAAGATCAACATTGGATAAACCAAAATCTCGATGTCCAAAGTCTTCTTTTACACAAATATTTAGAGTTAGTTACAAAATTCGGTTGAGGATGCTGGTCACAGTTTTGACTTCGTAAATCAGATGATTGACCGCTTTCCAATGTCTTGTTTTCGTATGAAGCTCATTTTTATCTCAATGGAAATTGATCCAAAATACAAACCCATACATTCGTTTCAAGTGATCGTTTGGCTTACCGAGCGTTCCTTGTCAGTCAAGCTGATACCTCCATGTTCCAATTCAGCTGCTCAAAATTCTACGGTCCTAAGTGATGGAAAGTCTTTATACATAGTGTCAAAGTTAATTTCGCGTCTTCAACTTTACTCAGACTTACTAAAGCGATTGCCCACAACCCCCATGTATAGACATTTGCAACAAAACCTATTCTGATCTTTTTTGTAAATTGATTCAAAAATTGATCACAACATTAACAATATATTATGGTATTCATTTTGTTCATAACGGTACACGGTACACATTTTTTTTAGTTAACAAAGGAGCATTATTGTTAATAATTATGAAGTAGTTATTTCGCAAATAGGATTTGTTAATATTCATTAAATAAATATGACCACCTACCTTTTTCTATTTAGTAATACACGCGTGCAATATGGCGAACAAGATTCTATTAGTCGGCCAAGAAAGAATGACAGTGAGTGTCAGTCAAGCATCGTCATGGTAATTTTTCTTTTCTGTTATGCTATTTGTCTGTTCGTGACTAATAGAATGTACCTAACCGATGAGGTTAAAGTCCTTATATTCTACTAGGCTCGGAAAACACTACTTCCGGTCGCACAAAATACCGTTAGCTCGGTTCTTTGACTACCACACGATGCCTTTCTCGACATCAACATCAATTTTATACGTGGAACTATCATTGTTTGATTTGTTTATAATTCAATAGTGGAATATATTGTTACTTACAGCAATTCTTGTACGATAAAAAAGACGCAGAAGAAACTTTTTGGATTCTTACAATTAATTTTATAATAATCGGTATTTTAAAAAATACAAATAAGTGACGTATTCTCGAAGAAAATAGTATTCTAACGTACTCATATAGTAACGAGCCTTTACATATACTACTTGTTGAAATTTATTCATTAAATTTCGAAATAATACTCTTTACAAAATTTATTTTTCATATTGTGAAACATATGACAATGTTGGATGAACTTCCGAAAAACGCCAAGAGAAATTGGAAGGTAAAAATGATAGGGAATGATCAAAATCGAATAAAGTCTAAGAAAATATACTTGGGATCGTGCGCACACGCGGAAAACGTCAATTAAAAATTCGGTCAAAATAGACCTAACCTAACCTAACCTAACCTAACCTAACCAAATCGATAGCATCGACGTATTTCTCGATCCCGAAAGAGCAGTAAAAACAATAGAAATAAATGAAAAGCATTTTGATTCCACAAAAATTTAGTCACTTTCCTTATACTCTTCCACTGGAGGTCGATCACTCTTTCCAGGATACAAAAATTTTATATTGCATCGAATGGATCCATATTTTTTCGCCGTACTCTCCAGAGAAATTCACAAAGATACAGGTCCAAGTTACTTCTGATTCCCCCCTTCGATATTATTCTTCTTATGTGCCTTCAATATTTTGGGTGTAGGCCCCTGTTTCATGGCAAAACAAAGTGCTCTTGATGGTTGACTGTAAAGTGCTGGTAGCCTTCACTTTCTAGCGTCAAATATCTTTTCCAGCAGTCAGTATAAATGCATGCTTCTTTATCAGCTCCATCAAAGTTTTGGCACTTCTAGAGTTATAAGGACATATTTCCAATCGGCAGCCGTCGCCGCCACGCTCGATCATTCCTAATATCCAATGACTCTCGACCATGTGCTTTTTATTGTATTTTCATCGTCCGATTTTTCATTAGTCTATTTCAACGACGCAATCATCCCCACCAATTTGGCCTTCATTTTCATATGCTAGGTCTAAACTGACCATACTAACTTCACGGTTATAGTCGAAGACGTCGCTCACTGATTCTGACAGAACTGTTGTTTCCAATTTTTATCGTCTGATAAATGAAAATCCTTGTGTAACACAATAGATGATGATTATGGTCGAACGATCTGTCTTGATTTTTCCGAAACATCTGAAGTGGCCAAAAACGGTACCATCATCATACCATTTAGCAAATTGGTTGTGCTTGCTGCACCATCTATTGACTCGCACAAGATTATTATTAATGGTCCAAATTTTTGCTTCAGTCTCTGTTGTTGCTATTTTAAAAAGGTTCCATCTTTTTGGAAGGGTCTGTGTCTGGGATGATGTTATTCGTGAATAATATGAGAGCCCAAAAATAAAAAATTAATCATCAATTGATATTGGATTATTTAATAACTACTTTCATTTTTGAAAGTATTCCTTTTAATTTTAACTCAAAAAACCAAACCGGAAAAAATGTTTTGGGAATTTTAAAAATATCGACGTCACTTGTAAAATTTCATTGTTCGGCCGACAATGTTTTACAAACCAAAAATAATAATGTCCATTATTTGTTTATTTTATACGGTTATTATATTTTGTTGGTGGTTGCGACAAGGTAAAACTTGCAAATACAGACTGATATGTTTATTATTCCTCAACTGTGGTGTTTATGATTTAGTGCAGTCATTGAAGCGTTATTGCTCCGAGTTTTTTTACTGTGTACCGATTTGCATGAAATTTTAGAATTAAGTTCATCTTACCCTTAACTTCAAAAGTGAAAATGATCTGAACTCCGCACCCACCCTAGGGGTGGCCACCCCTTCTCGGTGGTGGTGTGGTGTAATTTTTTTTTCAAAATATCTATAGAAGGCCTAATTTTGAGAAAAAAATGTTCTATAAAGTTTTTCAAAAAGCTCGCTACTTTGCAAGTTATTGGCAATTGAAAATTCGGAGTTTTTTCACGTCTTTTATCGGTTTATTCGAAATATCTCCAAAAATATGCTTTTTAACAAAAATTTTATAGTGAAAAAATTGTAGCAAATAAAAAACCGTACAAATCGGTTTGTTATAAAGTGTTCTAAGTGCAATATTAACCGAGATATTTAAGATCAAAGCCGTTTTTTATTAAGTCAGAAATTTAATCGTTGTATTCAATGCCATCTAGCGGCGAGCAGATACATTTTATGCATTTTAATAAAATTGGGTTTTATAGTGCTTGAAATAATCTTTGAAATGAGTATTGTTAAAAGTCTTTTGCACATGAAATAAGTGAGCTGTAATGCAAATAACAGGAGCATCTAATGTTTTTTTCTTTTAAATCATTGGGTTTCTTAAGTACCATTTCCACCAAAATTAAAATTAATTGTATTCTGTCTAGAATTAACTTTAATATAAAGAGTTTGATAGATTCTAGCAGTTTGGATGCTTTAGGACACATATTTTTCAAAAAAATAACGATTTTAAGAAAACAAAAATTTCGAATTTTTAAAAAAACCATCTTCTTTTCATAATATCTCAAAAATGATGAAAGATACGTATAAAAGTATAATGTTGAAAAATGTAGGTCTTTTTCTGAAAAAAAATTTGGTCAATTTTTTTTCTGTCACACAAAAATTAACGGAGATATAATTGTTTAAAGAGCGCGCGGCAGCGCAATCACAATCTCTCTCGCGCCCTTTGACCCTTCACCGTTTTAAAATAAAAAGTTTTTCACTATATATTATACTAAAAGGAGTTGTAGCTCTTTTAATTACCTTTAAAATGATTTTTTATAAATTTCGATAGCATCAAAATTGAAGGAGTTATGGTCCGAAAACTAAACGTAATTTTTTCTACTTAGTAAACTGAAAATTTCGCAGTGTGAATATTTGGAGCCAAGTGAAAGTACACAGTAATAATCTGTAGATCCACCTGCATTACTGAACATGATTTTTTGCAACTGCAAAAAAGGTTGCGCAGCCTCTTGCGGATGTCTAATAGCTGGTCTGTTTCGCAATACTACTTGTGGAACGTGCAGTGGGGATAACAACCAGAATAGCCCTCCAATTCAGCCAGAAGAAGTTATCGATTGTGACAAAGACTCAGACATTGAATCATGTGGTTTTTTTATGGTTTTTTATGCCTTGTTGTAGAATTTTTTAAAATGTATTACCAATTCAATCTGGTACAGTTTAAGACAACTTGTAAGTTCATATTTTATTCAATAAATGGTGATTTTTCACTCTATAATTAAATTATTGTTAAATGTTTAATCATATATATTTAATGTTTGAATTTAGGGGAAGTTTTAAGGGTTGAAAAGCTTGAGAATATGATAATCATTTTCGAGAATGTGGAATCACATTTAAATCCTTTTCATTTCATCAAAACAAATTTTTTTAACAATTTTTTTTCAAGAGGTTGTTTTTAAGGGTTGAAAGGAGATTAAAAATTCGATGATCAAGATAGAGAACATAAAATATTATTTACTCTATACTTAAATCTTTTTTTGTCATAACAAAGTGATTTTTTTAATTTAGGGGTTGTTTGCAAGGCTTGTAAGGGGTTGAAATTGATTTTATTATGAGGTAATTGTGTTAGAAAACACTTTCCAATTTCACCAATTTCACATATTAAACACGTTTTCTAGCGATAAAATGGTTCAATGTCAATTTATCTATTAAGGGGCTCTTCACACCCCTTAAAAATAATAGGCGGAGCTTAGATCATTTTCACTTTTGAAGTTGAGGGTAAGATGAGCCTAATTCCAAAATTTCATGCAAATCGGTTCACAGTAAAAAAATTCGGAGGGATAAAACTCTATTTTTCGCTTCAATGATTGTAGTTTAGTTCCAGTTAGCCCCGTGAGACTCGAAAACGTTTTGTGATTTATTCTTCATGGTCCAGGACATTCTGTGTTCTTCATCCTTCTTCTGATCTTTTCATTAACATTTTTTTGAACCATCAACCCTTCTTTTAGGTGCATCATGGGTGTCGTACCAAGTCGATAAGTTTTTGTAAGCGCGACTTCATATTAATTTACCTTTTATCTATTATTTTGAATAAAAATCCCAAACAAAGTTGTAGCTGGAACAATTAATCTAACCAACAGTTTTCCTGGAGGTGACACTTTTTTTTCTGCATACGTTCCATGAAAATTGCGGTGAATGAGGCCGTTTTTGAAAAAAAGTTAGCTGGTAGAAATAATTTTTTAAATTAGTTTTATCTACCTCGAAACTGCGGCGTTTATGATTGTAGTTTAGTCCTAATTAGCCCTGTGAGAAGCGAAAACGCTATGTGATTTATCCTTCATGACCGAGGACATTCTGTGATATCCAAAATTGTATTAACGAGTGTTTTTTGTAACATTCCTCCTTTCGCGTTTGAAACATTATTATAATGAAATTAGCACCTGCTTTTTTTCTATTTATACATAACAGTTCTCGCAATGAAAAGTTTTTTTTTCAACCTTGAAAATCTAATTAGAGACTACATTGTAGTCAAGCAGTCTAAATAAATACACGAAAATAATTTTTGTTGCTATGTAATCATAACGAAAATTAGCCCAACCTTATTGAAAAGTTGTTCGAAATTCCCAAACCATATGATTTTTTTTTTTCATAATGATTTCATTCTCTCGAAACAAAAGGTAACTAACCGGAATCCATGTACACGCTATTAAAATCATTCTTTGTATCCCAGTAATTCTACTTCACGAGCTGTGAGTCAAGTGATGATCATCATGATAAAAAAAAATGTTTTTGAGCTAATATACTTAATAAGGAAGAACCTCTATATTAAATGAATCTATATTTATTTGGATTAACATATGAATAATAAAAATCAACACCTAAGATAATTATCATTTTATGAAATCAGATATTTGTTTCAATTTAACCAACCTGTAGGATTAATTCGACCACGTAGTTACTAATTTGGACTTGGAGAAAGCTTACCTGTAAAACTAAACAAAAACAATTTAAAAAAAATGTCTTTCGTACCAAAAACGACAACTTTGACTAAAAATACTTAAAAAGAAAAAGTCAAAATTCTGATTAAGTTTGAAAAAGATCATCGGTGTTTGTGGTGCAAATTTTATGATTCCAGTTATTTTTGGTCTTTTCATATCGTTGAAACTTCGCCCACATTTCACACAATTATTTTATTCATCTTCTGAATCGTCAAAAATTTCTTCAGTTTTCAGTCTTCACTGTCGTTTGCTTGATCGTTTTATTTAATTGCAATGAAACTTTTTGGGCTGTTTAGCTTTCTGCTGAGAGGTTTATAAATTATTTTAGAAGGATATGTCATTTCAATAGTTTTTTGAGCGCCTCCACCTTTACCCGGTAAATTGTTGTGTAAAAGTCCAAGGTGCCCACTTCGAACGTTTATTAAATTTTTTTTTGTTTTTATTTGATTTTGTAGGCTAACCAACTGAATAATTAGAATTTATGATAATTTTTTTCAGAATGTCTCGTTATGGCGAATGCACAACGATCTAAAAATCTACATATCTCCTAAATTTTATCGAGTTAAACAAAGGGTATCTTTTTGTTGAAAAATCGATTGATTACTATCTTTAGATTGTACAGGTTGTCCTTGTTAAGCCTTTTAAAAGTCTATAACTCAAAAACGAGGGATCGTACGAGAGTTTTTTTATATTACAGAATAATTTTCACATCATCTACTCACTCACTGAGTTTTCCATAAAGTCTTTTAATACCCTGTATAAATATTAATATAAGTAAGAATTGAAATACAGGGTGTCCCACGACGACTTAAAACTATCTGTATATGGCAAAATACTTATAGTAAAATCATGAAAATTTCTACGTTTGGGTTTTCGGATACGATCTTTTTAAATAAAATATTTTTAAATATGGCCGACTTCCAGTTCTACCGGAAGTCGGCTATAACTTTGTTATTTTAAATAGAACACCCTGTATATTAATACATTTTTGAAATCTGCGTTAAATTTTAGTATACTTTTAGTTATTGAGTTATTAATTTTTTGGTAAAAAATTTGACCGTTGTAGACCCTTGTAAATTATTTTTTTAAGTGGATACCCTTAAATATATAAAAATAGTTTCAATTCGGTTGCTTTTAGCAAGGTTAGACATATTTGAAGCTATGCTGAAAAATTCAATCGCGGTGCTTCAAATGACGTCTATAAGATAGTAACAGGCGACGAATCATAGATCTATGCATATGAAAAATCGATTGTATGGGTCTTTCTGTCAATTCTATGTGTTTGAAGTGTTCGAAAAAATCAGGGAAACCAATCGCAAAAGACGAATCAAATTCCACCACGAAAAAACGAGCTCTTACAAATCAGTTCATACAAAAACGTTTTTGAACAGTTAAAACATCGAATTGATCGTACAGTCTTTGTTGATTTCCTGTTATTTCCACAGATCAAAAATAAATTGCAAGGTCAACGTTTTTTTACACCTGACGAAGAGGTTGAAACGATCAAATCACATGTTTTCGAGGAAATGGTGGGACAATTGGTTCAAAGCTATGTAAAACTGTATCTGGTCTGCATTCTTTATTATAATTGTTTATAGTTGATTTAGCTTCGAATTAACAAATATTGTGAAAACCATTGACAGTTGTTAATAGTGATTATGGTGTTAAACAATTAAAAAGTGTGTTGGCTAGAGTTTGAATATGTATAAATAGGAAAATGATTGCTATAAAACATGTTTGGCATCGTGAAACTTATCTAAAGAAAATTTTAAATTCGTATTCGATTGATTTACACAATCATTCTTTGTTTATACCGGCTGCATATGATTTCCTTTAGCTTCGGAACTTAATTAGTCCTACGTAATGAATGCAACCTCTAAATAGTTCATTTTTAGTAAAGTTGTATAAGTTGTTTTGCGTTAAATGATTGATATTGAGAATAAAAAATATATTTGAGGACTGAGTGATAAAAAAAAAGTCGGGCGAATTACACCCTGGAGGGGCTCTAATCTCACATAAACTGCCAAATGAGGCAGGAACTGCTTAAGTGCTCAGCTATCTGATTTTATTATGTGGTTAGGCAATTAACAGACGTTTTTGGGAAAATGCGTTCAAAATCAGATCTCTATCTAAGAATTGCTGAAAGATTATGTTGTGATAACAATAGCAAAACTTTATTTATGTTTGAAAGTGTATGTAAGATCAATATAGATATAATTACTGATCAAGTCTTGTGAAGTTTACAAGAGATTAGGATTTCAGTTCGAGATATTTGTACAAACCTGGGTTATCTTGAGCAAAAGTCGCTTTCCTCTGTTGAGTTTGATTAAAAATTTAGTTTTATGGCCAAAAAAGTTCTTATCTGAATCTACGTTGGTTCAAAATTGGCTTTATTGTCAAAAATTGATATGTCTGGATCCAATTTGATCACAAACTGGCTGTCCTGACTTCAATTCGATCAAAAATGGAGGATTTACAGTCAGATTTGGTTAAAATTTACTTTTTCAAGTCGAATTCGGGTAAAAATTGGTCTTTCTTATACTTAATTAGATATAAAAATAAATCTGTTTATTCTGAGTATAGTTTTATCAAAATTTGAGTTTTCTCAGTCAAATTAGGTTAAAAAATTGCTTTTCCAAATCATATTCAGGTAGAAATTGGCCTTTCTGAAATTAAACTGAGAAATACGTCTATTCTGAAAATAATATTATTAAAAATTGAGTTTTCTGAGTCAAACTTGTTTGAAAACTGTTTTTCCAAGTCGAATTCAAATAAAAATTGGCCTTTCTGATAGTAAACTGAATAAATATGTTTGAACTAAGTATAATATTATCAGAAATTGAGTTTTCTGAGTCAAATTCAATTAAAAAATAGATTTTTCAAGGTGAAATTTTATACAGGGTGTGTATAAAAAGTACTCAAAGTTTAACTTTATAAATATAAATTTCTTTATTTTTTTAAATAGAATCACCCGGTTTTTTCTATTTAAATGCAATCAGGGGTAAAAAATAAGTCTTATACAGAGAATTTTAACTCGTCTTGGGACACCCTGTATAATAAGTAGTAAGTTCCCAATTTTGTTCTATAAAAATAAATATAAATAAATGTGCTTCACTTATTTTTATATAAATGTAAATATCTAATCCTCTTGTTCAAACATAGAAAAAAAATGCAGTGACAATATGAAAATATGAAGAAAAAAATATCTATACGTATAAAATTCCAATCCTCCAATTCACGATCATGGTATTATTAAAATGAAAAACGGACCATAACTTCGATACATCGATTCTGATATAACAACAAGTAAATAATATGGGTAATACCATAGTGGGGGCGACATTACGTTGAATGGGGATCGTTATTTAACGGTGATAAAGTAACTGTTACATGAGTTTATTACTTAACAATTGATTATGGTTAAATTTGAAGTCGTTTATTTACAAAAGTTGTGATAAGACGATACAGAGAGATAAATTATATATCAATACAAATTTAGTGCGCAATTCAGTTCGTTCTGATTTATCTTTATCATTTTGATGTTTTCGAAGCGTTTTTTCCTCCAAAATCTGATAATCGAATTCCAAAATAACTCTAAACAACGGAAATAGAAAAACAAGTAGTATGGAGGAAGAAGAAGAGTTTGAGAAAAAACATATAAACATTGTCAAGAAGAATTGTCAAATTGCTATTGCTAAGAAGAAGAGCCGGAAAAAACACATGTAAACAATGTCAAGAAGAATTGACAAATTGCTATAGAGAAAATAATAGACACTTTGGGCTCAAAATAAGAGGATTGAGTGGAAAAAATATAAAAATAAACACAGACACAGACACGGAGGTTTCTTTCAATGGTAAAATTCAGTCTCAGACACGGAAGCATGATAAAAAGAGAAGATTTAGACGATGTAAGGGAATTATAAGAAAATAGAAGAACACGAAAGGAAATAACGGAAGAAAAAGTAGAAAAAGCAATAAGAAATATCAAAATAGGAAAAGCTTTCGAGGGTGAAAACAAAGAAGTGGAAATTATAAGATAATTGAAGCATGCAGAGGAGCAATTATCAGTTGGTTTCAAAGCAAAAACCAGAATCCTAGAGACAAAGGAAATATATTGATGAGGAAATCAAGGAGTAAAAAAGTGCTTAGAGAAGCAAAGCAAACAAAAAAGTTTAATAGAATGGGGAATAAAATTTTTTTCCTATGTAAACTGCGTATTTTTTACATAAAATTTTGTTAAAAAACTGCAATTCTCTGCGTTTATTGTTTTCCCATTGTGGAGAAGATACAAAGGCAAAATTCCTTCCAACTATCAAAATACTGGAACTGACATTTTCCATATAGAGGAAAGGTAAACCCCAAATTTTTTTGAAGCACCGACTAACCTCATCCTAGTCGCTAAAAATGGTCTATCCTTATATTTTTGGAGTCCCCGAATACGAATATGGTATTTATTTTTATCTAGAATTGGGGAAACATGGTAAAAATCGAGTTTTTAACCGAAAATTCGAAAACAAAAAATGTTTTGTTGCGCCGCGAGAGCGCTCAGTTTGAAATCGCTGTGTATTTTTCCTACTGCATATTAAAATTTGAAAATTTCCACAAAACTTCTTGGCATTGTAATTTTCAATACTATGAATTCAAAAAAAAAATTTTAGATAAAAATAAATATCATATTCGTATTCGACCCCAAAAATATAAGGATAGAGCATTTTTAGCGACTAGGACGAGGTTAGTTGATTTTTTAGACGACGCATAAGATCCAAAACTTTTTCAATTACACTGAGGAAAGAAAATAAATAATAGAGAATCATAAATATTATATTTATTGATTTAATGTACTTAATGATATTTGCAATGTTTTCTTTTTCTTCATTATTCATTGTTATTCATTAATTTAGACAGAACTTCAGATAAAACAAATAATTTCAGAAAATTGAAAATTTAAAGTTATGCAAAATGAAAGGAAACTGTCAATTGTCAACATTGAAGTAGTGTACTCCAGAGGGTCCCGAAAGTGTTTTGCAGTACGGAACTGTCATTTCCACTACATGGAACACTCAAAACGCAACTTTCGGTATGTTAATGAATACAGAACGAAAAACTAACAGATGGCGTCGTCTAAAAAATTTTTGTTCATAGAAGATTTAGACAGGTATATTATTGATACTAATCTTCACTGATAATTTATATATATATATATATATATATATATATATATATATATATATATATATGTATATATATAAATATTTTCAATTTAAATCAACTCATCTATCTTTTGGTGTTTTCCCAGCTCTACATTGAAATATGAAATGAATTAGCCTCGCGAGGGCCCCTACCAGAGATTGCGAATACTCAATGTCAAGGTCAGGACTGGCCTGGGGGCCGGAACCTCTCTTCTCTCCTCACAATCCGCTCGCTTCTATGTCTCGGAAGATTACAAGTATAGATGGAAAAAAAACTATTAGAAAAAACAAATTTTAAATAGCAAGAATATGAAATATTAATGAAAGTTTAATATAACAGATACTGAATCAATCATATGACTATATTGAATTTTGACTGCGAAAAATAGATACTGTGACTTAAAATAAGGAATATAGAAAGATTTTTCATTTTTGATCGTTATTTGAGTTATTTTCTTCAAATTTCGGTTTTCATTTCGATAAAAGAATCATGAAATTCACTCAGGATCACGGATTTCGTTTTACTATCATGCTGAACGCGTTTCCTCCCTCTGGTTTAACTTATTTTCAAAGTTTTGAAAATCCTGCGCAAAGTTTTTCTCCACCCTTTGATAAAGTCATTAACCGACATATAAATACCATAATACAAGTATTTTCGTGTCTCGCTACGACTATTAAACGCTAAGTTGATTTACTTGTAATATGCTAACTAAGTACATGGAAATGGGATATTTTTGAGCTCAATTTTGAAATTTCAAATAGTTATTTTGCATATTGTGTATAATTGAACAAATTTTGAAAAATGTAGAGAAGGCGTTTCAGAAAGCAGAATGTATATTGTTATAGAAGACTTCAACTTAAACAAACGTGTGTGAAACCGAATGTTCAACACGTGTTGCACAGGATATTTTTGCGACAACCACAGAAAAACGCAGTTAGTATTTATTTTCTTAATTAAAGTTACTACAGTTTCGAAAATAACGTTAATAACGTTAATCATTTTATGTTCCTCCGTTGATAAGAAATTTCTAATTTTATGACTGACAAGTGTAGTTTCACAAAATGGCGACGGTTGGCTTGGTGAAGATACATGACAAAATCTCGCAGCTTCTATAATATGTTTAGAGATTTTTATCTTTTTATTGAACAAATCGTTTACATGAACATTAATGTCGATCTTAAAAACATTCTGATTTGTGCTGAAACAATCTGATTAATGTAGCAAAGACCCAGGCTTGTTCTGTCTGGATATAAAATATCATCATCAACGCAAATTCGCTTATTGGGTGTCGATGTCCTGGCATAGTCACGTGCTCGAATCAGCTAAGGCAGCTTCACAATATTTGGAGCCATCTTCAAAACCATAAAGCTATATAAACCGCAACAGCTTCTACTAGACCCAGATTCGTCGATCTTCGAGCATACCCCGTGGTTATTCGACTTAATACATAAGAGAGATTCAGGGATAACCAGGACAGCTTAGAGCATAGAAGCTGCTGAGCTGACTCTGTGATATTACTACAGTAGGTGCTATACAAAATAATCCCATCTAAATTAGTATTTGTGAGACCTACTCGACATGGTTCATCAACACCTAGACGTCTAGTACGACAATTTATTGGTACACATTTCTTTGGAGTAGTATAATTCTTTGGAATCAGTTAACTTAGCACGTCTTTCTTGAACGCTCCAACCTACAGATGTTTAAGACCAATATCCACGGGTATCTCGATCTAATCGAGTGTAATAGAGTTTAACCTGTTGTGCTTGCTTTTTACATAATAAAACATTGACACGCGTCTCAGAAAATGTGGCAATGGCAACAAAAATATGCCCGACAAAGGCGATAGCTCTACTGAGGAAACTGGGTCCGATGTTAGAGCGAATGAATATTTACTAACGTTTTTAATGGAAAAACTGTTTGAAAAATTGGTTTTTATATGGGGTTATTTGATTATTATATTAAAACAGACTTTATCCATATGTTTCTATTAAAAAAATCACAATAGAACCGTTAGTTGATAATTTTCAATAGGTACTTAAATTTTGATCAAATAATCCTGATTATTGGTTAAGTAATTGAATTTTTTCAAGCTTGCCATATGTAATTTAACTGTTATAGTCTAACAATGACTTCTATTTTATTCAATCGGTAAAAAAGGCGCTAATGCAACTTATTTGTTTACTGTATACACAAGTGTGAATGCTGACATACAAAAAGTTACGTGGAAACTTGTTTTAGGATTTAGAAAGGTAAAAGCTTTTATGTTTTAACGAAGGTTCATAAAATAATCATTTTCGCTTTATTTGTTTTATTGTTGTAAAATATGGGAGATTGATAGAGATTTTATATTACAATTTCATAGATAATTCCAGATAAGATCAAAAATTTCCTTATAATGTGTTCTAGGATAAGTAAAATTACTCTTGTAAGTGATAAAAAATTCTAGATTTCAATTTTTATTTTTAGTACAGCCATTCAAGCTTAAAATCGACCGAAACCTCGCAATTTTAAAGACCTTCATTGATCTTCTTGAAAATTTGGACTTTGGAGTTCATTTTACCTTCCTCTTCAAACCTGACTTGGTCGCAAAGTATCTTTTTCATTTTTAAGTGGTGAAAATCACCCCTTACTCCAATAAATCGAAAACTAATGAATTAAAGCGATAATAAGCTATAGTTATGTTCAAATATAATAAATGTTGATTGTTTTGTATTATGCCTTTGATATTTTGATATTTTACAGCTTACCTACCCTTAAAAACAACCCCTCATACAGAGATTATTTAAAAAATGTGGTAAAAAGCATGAAATTTTTTTATTTTGGATCGTAATAGGAGAATTTTTGTTCTTCAAGTATAACAAATCTGACCCTCAATATTTTTAATAATGCAACATCCAAAAACCACCCCTAAGAATAGAAAAGATTGCAAATTACTAAATGGAAGCAGTTATAGGGCTCATTATGTTCAAACATGTGAAATGATTGTTTTTTTACAATGTAAGTAATATTTCTATTTTTTATATGTAACTACCCTTAAAAACTACCCTAATATAGTTATTTAAAAGAAATCTATACATTTGGGAATCTAGATATATAAATACAAAGGAGCCACAGCATGTATAAAAGAATAAATACTCCTAAAAGTTCAAAACTTTCGTGAATTTCCATCATTATCTCTAGAAAAATGTATTCGGTTTTTTTAATATTAACTCGGCTTCCCTTTAAGCTTTTTGCATTCATCCATACATCATTTTGCAAGGAATTTCATAAGCTACAAAACTATGAGAGCTGCAACCCTTCTGGGCCCTTTTCTTAAGAGAATTTTGATGTTAAAGGGTAAAAAAGACTCTCCCTTCAATCAATACTTTAATAGCTTATATCTCATTTAATTTTCAAGCTACGTGAGTTTAAAAACAAGCTAAATGTGAAATAAAAGCTAAATTTTAGTTACAAAAAATTCTTTCGTTAATGCAATAGTTTTTGAGATATTTTGAGAAATAACGTTTTTTTAAAATCGAAAAAAAATTCACATTAAACGACTTTTTTCAAAATATACGTGTTCCAAACCATTCAAACTTTTGGAACATGTTAGGACAAAGATAATTTTTCATAGGCTACGATTAATTTTAATTTTACCGACATTTTTTTGTTCAAATTCGAGTTACTTAACTTATTTTCGTCATAACTCGCTTAATTTTCATGCTAGAAGGTTTTATAAAAGCTCATTTTAAAGGTCTGAGAAAGTGCTTTAAAAATTTTCATTACAATTTTTTATGAAAAATTGATCGTTTTTCCGTTATTTGAGCTCAAGCCTCTACATAAATTTACGAAAAAGAATAAATTGGCTATCAGTGATTCATAAGCTGCTGAATATTATTTAAAAAATTTAATTTAAACTGACTACTTTCCTTGTTTTTTTATAAGCTTCAATTTTCTAGTTTTTCGAAAAAAAAATGTTGAAAAACGTGGTTTTCTTTTAAACTTTTAATAGCAAATAATTCAGAAATTATTGAGTTAAATAAAAAACTTCATTCCACATTCCACATAATAAAATTCAATTCTCTATCGATTCCCGGTGTTATTTTGAATTTCCACCCCCTAGTAAGGGTGGCATTCACCCCTGGGGTAGAAGCATACATTGGCACCAAAACATGTTTGTTATTTGCATCATTTTTGAGCTTCTGTCAAAATTTCAAACTAATCCATGAAGGTCTTTAAAATTAAGAGGTGATTTGTGCTTGGTTCACTGTACTATTTATGAAGTATGCGCTTTTTTGACAAAAAAATTATTCAAGAAAAATCAAGAAGGCAAACGGAAATTTTTCAAAATTTAAAAAAAAAAACTATTTATCAGCAAATTAGTGTCTTTCGTGTAGGGAAATACGAAAAAAGGTTTTGGGAAAAGTTGCTTACAATCAACATAGAATTTCGAAATGAGTTGTTAACTATAATTGTCAATTTTTATTATAATAAAAAATTAATATTTGACTAATTACTAATGGTTTTACAATAATCAATGATAAATAATTAAATAAAAACCGCGGATTCAATATTTTTTAATACGTTTTAGAAACTATTCTAAAGCTGCCTGTTCTTGTTTTATAGTACATGATGGAACTCTAGGAGTTTGTTTGTTTTTAAATACTTAACCTCTCTCGTATGAAAAAATCCATTATTCCAAACAATCTTTCACCAAACTGGTTATTTAACCAATCAATAGTCCTGGTGAAGAAATTAATATTTACGTAATTTGTAAGTAAATATACTAATATAACTAGTTCCTAGCTTGTAGAACATAAACATCTCAAAGATTTATTTTTTTGATTTACTGCCTTTTTGTTTTGATTACGTAATTACGGGATTGCTTTCGCCCCAATATCCCAATATTTGTGGTAAAAATGGTAAAAACTCTTTTTGGAGTAAAATAAAAAGCAATATAACTGATATACGCGATAGGTCCGGCATATAAAGACATAATTTATTAAAATATACTGTTGGACAATTAAATCCACGCCAATCAAGTGTAATTTAATCTTTAAATCTGCGATCACGAAGCTTTTAGAACTGGTGACTCGTCGTCTATTATTCTACTGTCATTTATAACTTTATTTATCTCGTAAATGTATTTTATAGTTTATAATTTCAATATGAATTGGAATATTTTGTGGAATTTCTTCTTTGACAAATAACTATTCACTTTTAGTCCTTTACCTACTTATTTACAAACAATTTTTATTGTAGGTTATGAGTAAAACCCGAAATTTTGACAAATGTCGGAACTTTTCAAAGAGTTTAAATATGCCAAAATAATAATATTTTACGACTCTACGTTACAAACTGCCGGATTTTTCAAAAAGAGTAATAAATGTATAAAATATTGGGAGATATTTAGAATTATTAGTGTTATAAAATTATATAAAGGCTATTGAATCCTTTTACCCTTCAAGATTTTGAACCAACTATTTTATTTTCAAAAGATATTGGGGCTTTTCGGAAATTATGATCTAAGATCAGGTAAATTCTAGAATGAGTTACCGAAAGCTGAGGAAAATGTATTACTCTCATTACTTCTACTTCCCACGAGTTTCATACAACATACTACAAATTTCTGTGGTCTATAACTTAAATCGTGCGGTTTTCTTTTCAAAATTTGAACGTTTATTTAAGAAAAACATGTACATGTATGTAGCAATTTGTGGATTCCATCCCAAAAGAACTGCGCCGGTTTGGCAGCCAAGAATAAATCAAGCAAATTTTTGATATCTTGCTCTGAAGGGCGTTCTGCATCGATTAGAACAAATGGTAGTCAGAAGAGGCAAGGTCTGGGCTAAAAGGTGGGTGAGGTAAAACATCCACTGTTTTCCAAATAGTGGCATATTCCGGGCGTTTTTCGGCTACTGCTCTCTTCAAACGGATTAATTGTGTTGGGTAGCGTTCTCCATTGAAAGTTTCACCCGGATTTAGCAGCTCATAATACATCACAAACTACTGATCCCACCAAATAGAGAGCATTACCTTCGCGCCATGGATATTCGGCTTTGCCGTTGAATTGGCTGCTTGGCCGGATTTCACATATGATTTTTTGCATTTGGGGTTGTTGTAATGGACCAATTTTTCATCACCAGTAACAATCCGATGCAAAAATGACGTTCCAGCAGCATTTCGGACATGCAAAACCACCTTTCGACGTCTCTCGGCTTGAGTTTATGTGGAACCCAATTTCCTTGCTTTTGAATATATCTAGCTGCTTTGAAACGTTTTGAAATGGTTGTTTGAGTGACATCCAAAGATTCTGCGAGCTCATCTTGTGTTCGGCAACAATCTTCATCGAGTAATGCTTCCAGTTCTTCATCTTCAAACTTTTTTGGTTGCCCAGGACGTTTATCGTCCTCTAAGCCAAAATCACCAGTTTTAAATCGTACAAACCACTTTTGGCACTTTCGCTCAGCTAGAGCATGTTCACCATAAACTTCCAACAAAATACGATGACAATCGGCAGCATTTTTCTTCTTATTAAAGTAATGAAGAAGAGCTCCCCGCAAAAACACTTCTTCAGGAATAAAGTTCGATATATTTAAGTGAAAAAAAAATTATTGTTGTTAACGCTTCAAATGAATGACATATACTGAAATGAAGTATAACAGTAGTTTTCAAACGCAGGTTCGGAGTATTGGAATGATGTAATATTATACAAGCAACGCCATCTCTTATCAAACCGCACGAATTATATTATAGACACATATTAGAAACCAAAATTCCTCGACAAACTGATGCCTAACAAGAAAAACGGAATGGGCCTTCGCCAAAAATACAAGCAACATTTTTTAACTTATCGAAATGATTGCAAATGAAAAAAAATAATGAAATTATTCCTCAAACCTTCCCGAGTAGATCTCCATATAAAAAAATTCAAAACCATTGAGTTTAAATTGGTAATAACAGAAGATATAAATCCAAAAAAGGCACCAGGATACCATCTCATCATTGGCAAGATACTGCAAAATCTAACTAGAAGACAATCCTGGCACCAACACAAATATTTAATGCAATAAGTCGTTGTGACACTGAGTATGAAGACTCTTCACCATTATTTACGACCGTATACATCACCAAACGATCATAAAATCACCAATTTCATTGCCTTCATTTACAATGCTTGATTCAGTCTCCTCACGAGGCTACACGTAGAAATACGAATGCGAAAGTGTAGACGTTGCGCTTGCCTTCACTCACCTCGCCTCCCTATCGCTCCGTGGTTTCTTAAACGTAAATCACAAGAGCTGTGGACGTGAATATGGAGTACATCGAGAGTGTGGATGTCTAGCTTTTGCTCGCTAAGACTCCTATGAGGCGCCTAGGCAGAGTCCGGATCGGGCATCAGATTAATCGTTTCACAAATTTAATAATTTCATATCAAACAGTATTATCACGAGAAGATAACCATAAAAAAAATTATAACCTAATCCATTCAATCCAATGTGAATCTCTATCAATATTTATGTCTAAGTACCCCACATTTCCTTTCTAATTAATTGATTGAAATTGTATCTTTATATTAGACCCTGTATTATATCTTAAAATCAAAATCTATCGATTTATTTGGAATTTACAGCATTTTTTTATCTACTATTTCATGAGAGTTAAAAACGTATTCTGGAGATCTCTATGATCGATCACAGAAGTAACCCAAACTCTAAATTATATGTATCGATTGCCTTTGATAAGGGTTGTAAGTCAAATTACAACCCTTGGTTGTAAGTCTATTTACCACTTTTAAGTGCCATGTAAAATGTGACTATTCAAACCATAAGCTTGATGAAAACTTATGTAGTATGTAGTATAATACAGTAGATTTTTCGTAAAAGTACAGTTTTTGAAACTACATGGTTTGGCATTGATTTGTTATTTCGTACTTCTTTCTTGTTTTCCTTGTAGTATTGGCAGACAACCAAATTTGCTGATTCTTCTATATTCATTTGGTTTTTTTAATTTTTGACAGCTTGTTATTGTACACGAGTTTGCGGGAAGGAAAAAAATAGCATATACATCCCGGAATGTAAGTAAACTGTTTTGATGTTACTTACATCCCTTGTAGTGTAAATAACAATTTAGTGTGAAGGAAATGCCGAGCCCGCAGCGAATAAAAAGTAAATACATCATAATTAAAATATAACGCCTAGAAGTACGGTTACCATCATCGTGTCAAACTATTATGTTGTAATATTTACGGCCAAGTGCACGATGTTGCCACATAGTTTCACACCGATACGCTTGTTAGCGAATCGTTAAACGTGAATTCAAATTACGCAACACTGTACGGAATAGACCGTGATCTTGGCATTCTTACCACAGACGAAGAACAATCCCAAGTCTACTACATTCTGAATATGTTGTATTTGAAGTTCCGCGAATCATGTAATAAGAAACGTTATCTAGTATTTACGCTCTGATGCCAAGTTTCATCGTTTATTACGTTTTTGTGGATAATTTCGAAATAATAGTTACTTAACGATTATAACTTTATCAATTTTTTCTCTTCTGGTGCCTCGAAAACCAAAATTTTCTTCTTAACTTACATAACATCTTATGCTATTTTTCGGAATATAATTTCAAAGAAAAAGATTTTTTTTAGTTGATGTAATTTAGGACAAACCTCTGAGAGATCATCACTTCGTTCTGATGAGATCCGAAAAGATTGAAATCGGTCTAGAAAAAGTATTATGTACAGTTTTAAATTTATAACCCGATAAGCGTTATCTTTCTAAACCGCACGTTTATATATTTCTATCCTACTTGCACTCGCTCTAGCAGATTGTTGGTGATGGAATTGCTTTCTGGCATTTTGAATTATTTATATATTTCTTATCTTCTGATGAAATGACAAAAATGATTTGTTTTTATAAATATTTATGAGATTGATTTAACAATTAGGAAAGGTGTGGATGTTCTGGCAAAATTCCATTAAGTCAAAATAATGTCAAAAGAAATTTTCACAAAATTTTAGAGCTGATACTTCCTGTTCAAGTAGAAACTCCCGTCTATTTGCTTTTGAAGAATATTTAATTGGTATTTCACGAATTTTTCTTGAATGATAAGAGACATTATCACTCAACACAGATGGCACCGTCATTGTCAAAATCATATGACGTTTATGAAGTACCAACTTGAATATGTTTCAAATTTCATGACATTTCGATTAGTCAGAAAAAAGTGACAGCAATTTAAGTGAAGCTAATTTTTTTATTTTCAAAACAATTTCGTGTGCTAATTTATCGTTGCTTCTTATTAAAAAAAAATATTGTACAAGCTCAGCTGCGGCTTCAAAAGTGTTATCCGGACTCTGTTCCATCGAAAAGAACCATTTGGTGCTGAATTTGAACGTGGTCGTACAGACACTGATGTGGTAAACGTTGTGATCGTCCAATTGAGGTGGTTACTCCAGAAAACATCGAAAAAGTCCACAAATTTGTTTTATCTAATCGCAAATTGTAATTGCGTGAGATAGTTGAGGTCATAAAGATATCAGAAGGCAGCGCATTTGACCATGAGAAATATTTTTTCAAAATGGGTGCCGCGTTTACTCACAGTCGATCAAAAACAACGCGTTGATGATTCGGAGCAGTGTTTGGCCATGTTTACATGTAATAAATCATATTTTTTGCATCGATATGTAACAATGGATGAAACATGAATGCATCACTTCACCTCGGAATAAAAAGATCATCATGGAACCACGTCCAAAGGCCCAACAGTCAGCTGGGAAGGTTATGAGTTCAGTATTTTGTGATGTTGATGGCAACGATGTTTAATTGATTAATTTCATTCTTCATTCACCATATAGTCCAGATCTGGCCCCTAGTGGCTACTAGCTATTCGCTGATCTCGAAAAAATAATTGCCGGTAAGAAATTAAGTTCAAATGAAGAAGCAATTACTGAAATTGAAGCCTATTTTGAGGATAAAGACAAATCCTTCCACAAGCAAGGCATCGAGAAGTTACAGAAGCGTTGGCATGAATTTATTGATCCTGAAGGATGAATAAAATCAATTTTTGGCAAAAAATGTGTTTTTTTTAGTTATTCGTGATGGATTATTTGTTAAATTTGTACTATTATCTTTACCAGGTTCACCGGAATAGGATGAAAATGAATGATTGAACTTGTTCTCGTTTATTCCTGAGCAAGCTTATGTAGTATCGATTAGCCGCTTACAGTCCTAATACTCCCTTGAAATGGTGGAGCATTAGGTGAAATTAATGCGATGTGCTCCATCAGAATAACTGATATTCTGATCAGAGAGAAACTCTGGGTGGGAAGGTCAATAGATTGAGATGATAAACGGTCTAATTTGGGTAAAAATGAGCGAATATTGGACAGTTTGTCAAAAAGTGGTTGTATATATTATCTATTTTTGTGAGTAAGAGAGTAATAAAATGATGAAACATTCGTAAATCTTAGATGAATCTCTTCTTTCACTTAAAATACTTATTTCTCGAATATTTTCGTCTGTAATAACATTTATATAAATATCATGAATGTATCGTGTACATTTTTTACATAATTACCCTTCTTTAACCATAAGGTATGAAGAATATTGTGTCAAAGTGGTTATATAAGTTCACACTTTGACTTGATTCATGAAACTTTCATGAATTGTAGTTTTAAAAATTTGTATTAGCTCAGGTTCATTTATAAAAATATCTGGAAATATTTTTGATTATTCTGAATATTTAAAATAATCATACTAAGTTTCGGATTATTAATTAAGTTTTATTACTCTCTCGTTAATAAAAATAGACTATAGTTTTATTCCTAACTACCAAATAATCTAAACAAATGTCAATATCAAATTTCTTTCGGAATATTTTGAATTATTTATTGAAGAAAAAACCGAAGTTTCAAAAATCAGTGTATCTAGTAAATTGAAAAAAACGCCACCCATATTTATTTTATTGCTTTCGATCTTAGCTCGGGTACTTTTATGGAAATTTTAGGAAATATTTGGATTATTCTGAATATTTGAAATGATCATACTAAGTTTTGGATTATTAATTAAGTTTTATTAATCTCTCGTTAATAAAAATAGACTATAGTTTTATTCCTAACTACCAAATAATTTAAAAAAATGTCGTTGAAAATAATTTTATCGTTAATTATATCAATATCAATAATAATTTTTTTTATTTATCTAGGGGGTTGCAACTTCTCTCAAATTTCTCTCGGAACTTTTTGGTTTATTTATTGAAGAAAAAACCGAATTTTCAAAATTCAGTGTATCTAGTAAATTGAAAAAAACGCCACCCATATTTATTTTATTGCTTTCGGTCTTAGCTCGGGTACTTTTATGGAAATTTTAGGAAATATTTGGATTATTCTGAATATTTGAAATGATCATACTAAGATTTGGATTATTAATTAATTAATCTCTCGTTAATAATAATAGGCTATAGTTTTATTCCTAAATGTCAAGTTATTCAAAAAATGTCTTTTAAAATAGTTTTATCGTTAATTATATCAATATCAATAATAACTTTTTTTAATTATCTAGGGGGTTGCAACTGCTCTCAATTTTCTTTCGGAACATTTTAAATTATTTATTGAAGAAAAAACCGAATTTTCAAAATTCAGTGTATCTAGTAAATTGAAAAAAACGCCACCCATATTTATTTTATTGCTTTCGGTCTTAGCTCGGGTACTTTTATGGAAATTTTAGGAAATATTTGGATTATTCTGAATATTTGAAATGATCATACTAAGATTTGGATTATTAATTAATTAATCTCTCGTTAATAATAATAGGCTATAGTTTTATTCCTAAATGTCAAGTTATTCAAAAAATGTCTTTTAAAATAGTTTTATCGTTAATTATATCAATATCAATAATAACTTTTTTTAATTATCTAGGGGGTTGCAACTGCTCTCAATTTTCTTTCGGAACATTTTAAATTATTTATTGAAGAAAAAACCGAATTTTCAAAATTCAGTGTATCTAGTAAATTGAAAAAAACGCCACCCATATTTATTTTATTGCTTTCGGTCTTAGCTCGGGTACTTTTATGGAAATTTTAGGAAATATTTGGATTATTCTGAATATTTGAAATGATCATACTAAGATTTGGATTATTAATTAATTAATCTCTCGTTAATAATAATAGGCTATAGTTTTATTCCTAAATGTCAAGTTATTCAAAAAATGTCTTTTAAAATAGTTTTATCGTTAATTATATCAATATCAATAATAACTTTTTTTAATTATCTAGGGGGTTGCAACTGCTCTCAATTTTCTTTCGGAACATTTTAAATTATTTATTGAAGAAAAAACCGAATTTTCAAAATTCAGTGTATCTAGTAAATTGAAAAAAACGCCACCCATATTTATTTTATTGCTTTCGGTCTTAGCTCGGGTACTTTTATGGAAATTTTAGGAAATATTTGGATTATTCTGAATATTTGAAATGATCATACTAAGATTTGGATTATTAATTAATTAATCTCTCGTTAATAATAATAGGCTATAGTTTTATTCCTAAATGTCAAGTTATTCAAAAAATGTCTTTTAAAATAGTTTTATCGTTAATTATATCAATATCAATAATAACTTTTTTTAATTATCTAGGGGGTTGCAACTGCTCTCAATTTTCTTTCGGAACATTTTAAATTATTTATTGAAGAAAAAACCGAATTTTCAAAATTCAGTGTATCTAGTAAATTGAAAAAAACGCCACCCATATTTATTTTATTGCTTTCGGTCTTAGCTCGGGTACTTTTATGGAAATTTTAGGAAATATTTGGATTATTCTGAATATTTGAAATGATCATACTAAGATTTGGATTATTAATTAATTAATCTCTCGTTAATAATAATAGGCTATAGTTTTATTCCTAAATGTCAAGTTATTCAAAAAATGTCTTTTAAAATAGTTTTATCGTTAATTATATCAATATCAATAATAACTTTTTTTAATTATCTAGGGGGTTGCAACTGCTCTCAATTTTCTTTCGGAACATTTTAAATTATTTATTGAAGAAAAAACCGAATTTTCAAAATTCAGTGTATCTAGTAAATTGAAAAAAACGCCACCCATATTTATTTTATTGCTTTCGGTCTTAGCTCGGGTACTTTTATGGAAATTTTAGGAAATATTTGGATTATTCTGAATATTTGAAATGATCATACTAAGATTTGGATTATTAATTAATTAATCTCTCGTTAATAATAATAGGCTATAGTTTTATTCCTAAATGTCAAGTTATTCAAAAAATGTCTTTTAAAATAGTTTTATCGTTAATTATATCAATATCAATAATAACTTTTTTTAATTATCTAGGGAGTTGCAACTGCTCTCAATTTTCTTTCGGAACATTTTAAATTATTTATTGAAGAAAAAACCGAATTTTCAAAATTCAGTGTATCTAGTAAATTGAAAAAAACGCCACCCATATTTATTTTATTGCTTTCGGTCTTAGCTCGGGTACTTTTATGGAAATTTTAGGAAATATTTGGATTATTCTGAATATTTGAAATGATCATACTAAGATTTGGATTATTAATTAATTAATCTCTCGTTAATAATAATAGGCTATAGTTTTATTCCTAAATGTCAAGTTATTCAAAAAATGTCTTTTAAAATAGTTTTATCGTTAATTATATCAATATCAATAATAACTTTTTTTAATTATCTAGGGGGTTGCAACTGCTCTCAATTTTCTTTCGGAACATTTTAAATTATTTATTGAAGAAAAAACCGAATTTTCAAAATTCAGTGTATCTAGTAAATTGAAAAAAACGCCACCCATATTTATTTTATTGCTTTCGGTCTTAGCTCGGGTACTTTTATGGAAATTTTAGGAAATATTTGGATTATTCTGAATATTTGAAATGATCATACTAAGATTTGGATTATTAATTAATTAATCTCTCGTTAATAATAATAGGCTATAGTTTTATTCCTAAATGTCAAGTTATTCAAAAAATGTCTTTTAAAATAGTTTTATCGTTAATTATATCAATATCAATAATAACTTTTTTTAATTATCTAGGGGGTTGCAACTGCTCTCAATTTTCTTTCGGAACATTTTAAATTATTTATTGAAGAAAAAACCGAATTTTCAAAATTCAGTGTATCTAGTAAATTGAAAAAAACGCCACCCATATTTATTTTATTGCTTTCGGTCTTAGCTCGGGTACTTTTATGGAAATTTTAGGAAATATTTGGATTATTCTGAATATTTGAAATGATCATACTAAGATTTGGATTATTAATTAATTAATCTCTCGTTAATAATAATAGGCTATAGTTTTATTCCTAAATGTCAAGTTATTCAAAAAATGTCTTTTAAAATAGTTTTATCGTTAATTATATCAATATCAATAATAACTTTTTTTAATTATCTAGGGGGTTGCAACTGCTCTCAATTTTCTTTCGGAACATTTTAAATTATTTATTGAAGAAAAAACCGAATTTTCAAAATTCAGTGTATCTAGTAAATTGAAAAAAACGCCACCCATATTTATTTTATTGCTTTCGGTCTTAGCTCGGGTACTTTTATGGAAATTTTAGGAAATATTTGGATTATTCTGAATATTTGAAATGATCATACTAAGATTTGGATTATTAATTAATTAATCTCTCGTTAATAATAATAGGCTATAGTTTTATTCCTAAATGTCAAGTTATTCAAAAAATGTCTTTTAAAATAGTTTTATCGTTAATTATATCAATATCAATAATAACTTTTTTTAATTATCTAGGGGGTTGCAACTGCTCTCAATTTTCTTTCGGAACATTTTAAATTATTTATTGAAGAAAAAACCGAATTTTCAAAATTCAGTGTATCTAGTAAATTGAAAAAAACGCCACCCATATTTATTTTATTGCTTTCGGTCTTAGCTCGGGTACTTTTATGGAAATTTTAGGAAATATTTGGATTATTCTGAATATTTGAAATGATCATACTAAGATTTGGATTATTAATTAATTAATCTCTCGTTAATAATAATAGGCTATAGTTTTATTCCTAAATGTCAAGTTATTCAAAAAATGTCTTTTAAAATAGTTTTATCGTTAATTATATCAATATCAATAATAACTTTTTTTAATTATCTAGGGGGTTGCAACTGCTCTCAATTTTCTTTCGGAACATTTTAAATTATTTATTGAAGAAAAAACCGAATTTTCAAAATTCAGTGTATCTAGTAAATTGAAAAAAACGCCACCCATATTTATTTTATTGCTTTCGGTCTTAGCTCGGGTACTTTTATGGAAATTTTAGGAAATATTTGGATTATTCTGAATATTTGAAATGATCATACTAAGATTTGGATTATTAATTAATTAATCTCTCGTTAATAATAATAGGCTATAGTTTTATTCCTAAATGTCAAGTTATTCAAAAAATGTCTTTTAAAATAGTTTTATCGTTAATTATATCAATATCAATAATAACTTTTTTTAATTATCTAGGGGGTTGCAACTGCTCTCAATTTTCTTTCGGAACATTTTAAATTATTTATTGAAGAAAAAACCGAATTTTCAAAATTCAGTGTATCTAGTAAATTGAAAAAAACGCCACCCATATTTATTTTATTGCTTTCGGTCTTAGCTCGGGTACTTTTATGGAAATTTTAGGAAATATTTGGATTATTCTGAATATTTGAAATGATCATACTAAGATTTGGATTATTAATTAATTAATCTCTCGTTAATAATAATAGGCTATAGTTTTATTCCTAAATGTCAAGTTATTCAAAAAATGTCTTTTAAAATAGTTTTATCGTTAATTATATCAATATCAATAATAACTTTTTTTAATTATCTAGGGAGTTGCAACTGCTCTCAATTTTCTTTCGGAACATTTTAAATTATTTATTGAAGAAAAAACCGAATTTTCAAAATTCAGTGTATCTAGTAAATTGAAAAAAACGCCACCCATATTTATTTTATTGCTTTCGGTCTTAGCTCGGGTACTTTTATGGAAATTTTAGGAAATATTTGGATTATTCTGAATATTTGAAATGATCATACTAAGATTTGGATTATTAATTAATTAATCTCTCGTTAATAATAATAGGCTATAGTTTTATTCCTAAATGTCAAGTTATTCAAAAAATGTCTTTTAAAATAGTTTTATCGTTAATTATATCAATATCAATAATAACTTTTTTTAATTATCTAGGGGGTTGCAACTGCTCTCAATTTTCTTTCGGAACATTTTAAATTATTTATTGAAGAAAAAACCGAATTTTCAAAATTCAGTGTATCTAGTAAATTGAAAAAAACGCCACCCATATTTATTTTATTGCTTTCGGTCTTAGCTCGGGTACTTTTATGGAAATTTTAGGAAATATTTGGATTATTCTGAATATTTGAAATGATCATACTAAGATTTGGATTATTAATTAATTAATCTCTCGTTAATAATAATAGGCTATAGTTTTATTCCTAAATGTCAAGTTATTCAAAAAATGTCTTTTAAAATAGTTTTATCGTTAATTATATCAATATCAATAATAACTTTTTTTAATTATCTAGGGGGTTGCAACTGCTCTCAATTTTCTTTCGGAACATTTTAAATTATTTATTGAAGAAAAAACCGAATTTTCAAAATTCAGTGTATCTAGTAAATTGAAAAAAACGCCACCCATATTTATTTTATTGCTTTCGGTCTTAGCTCGGGTACTTTTATGGAAATTTTAGGAAATATTTGGATTATTCTGAATATTTGAAATGATCATACTAAGATTTGGATTATTAATTAATTAATCTCTCGTTAATAATAATAGGCTATAGTTTTATTCCTAAATGTCAAGTTATTCAAAAAATGTCTTTTAAAATAGTTTTATCGTTAATTATATCAATATCAATAATAACTTTTTTTAATTATCTAGGGAGTTGCAACTGCTCTCAATTTTCTTTCGGAACATTTTGAATTATTTATTGAAGAAAAAAACGAAGTTTCAAAATTCAGTGTATCTAGTAAATTGAAAAAAACGCCACCCATATTTATTTTATTGCTTCCGGTCTTAGCTCGGGTACTTTTATGGAAATTTTAGGAAATATTTGGATTATTCTGAATATTTGAAATGATTATACTAAGTTTTGGATTATTAATTAATTTTTATTAATCTCTTGTTAATAAAAATATACTATAGTTTTATTCCTAACTACCAAATAATTTAAAAAATGTTGTTGAAAATAATTTTATCGTTAATTATATCAATATTAATAATAACTTTTTTATTTATCTAGGGGGTTGCAACTTCTCTCGAATTTCTCTCGGAACTTTTTGGTTTATTTATTTAAGAAAAAACCAAAGTTTCAAAATTCAGTGTATAAAGTAAATTGAAAAAACGCCACGCATATTTATTTTATTGGCTTCGGTTTAGTTAAAACGAGATCCGCAAAAGTACCACCGACCAAGTACCTGGTCGGTATTTACAAGCCGGTACCCCCCCACTATGAATCCTTGCGCCAATGCCAAGCTACTGAGAATAGGTAACCTTTACAGGTTCACCATGATGGTATAGGGGTCTGAGGGGCAAGGAGATAAACACAACGGTTCACTTCGATGGAAATACAAGCGGTCATCAGTCTTCCCAAGGACCTCCAAGTGTTCGACACGCAGGATAGCTTAACTAACATCAACCTGATGTGTATAAACAATCAACAATGATATTTATTTTACAGAGGACATAAAATGGATTTTTTAGTGTTGTGATGTGATTCAAGTGACTGTTTTGTGGTTGTGTTACCATTATTTGGATACTTTATTGTGACTTAAGGCAAAATGCCGAAAATATTTTTGATCAAAAATAGGTTGCACCAGCAACAGTTGAGGCTCGAGTCTCAAAACGCTGGGGACGCGAAAACTGAATTAGGACTCGGCGATTGCCAGCCTCTGTCATTAATCGTCCAGAAAAAAGATGGTAAGTACCACATTTTCTCAAATTCATTCAAATTAATCGTTTGTTAATTAAGAAAATTATTAAAAAGATTAAATTTTTCAAATCATATGCGTTTAATGAAATAATTATTAAAATCGAAGTTTTGTATACTGCTTTAAAATATGTTTTCGTTCAACTAACATCAATTATTCATTTCATTTATATCCAAAACAACTTCGTAACAAAATAAATTGAATATTTTTAACTAACTTAAATATGCTTCTGAGACCTGTGATGGCAGGATTTCCCAGAAATGTGTTCAACGAATATTGTTGAATACGAATTGAGGGGCTTATCGCAATGACAGTTATTTATTGAAGTCAAGTTATAAATTCCACAGGTAATAAATAAAATATTAAATCCCATCGGCGCTGTATCTAAAAATATTTTATCTTGTTTCTACTGACCATTACGAATTTGAAATACAATTTTAAAATGAAAAAAGAAATTCCTCACCTACCACAGGTGACATTGTGTAAAAATTGTTGATTTTAAACGATAAGGGGTGATATAAAAAGAAAATTTAATAAGAGGGGGATTCAATGAAGGGGATATTAAGAACAAGTGTTTAAATTTTAGAAAATAAAACGACAAAAAAGGATTACTAGGATTACAGGTTTACAGGTTTATTTTGTTAAAAAATTAAAAAAATTTATAACATCCTGTAGTTTAATTAAATAAATACAGAGCTATCTAAAAAATAGGTCGATAATTATTGAAAAACATATCAAAAAATAGATAAAATTAGTTTATATTTGAATTAAAATGGAAAATTTTGTTACAATTAACAATATTAACTTGAATATCAAGTTTATCAACCATCAATTATAACTTAAGAATTAACTAGAACACATATTAATGAAAACAAAATTGTAATAATTATATTATTTGGTATTTTTGTTAGGTTAAAATATATTTTGTTGAAATAATTAATATTGTAACCGCAGTTGATACGGATTTTACCTACCCAACAATCTCTTGTTGCTTTGAGGTCAATATTCTTGGAATTTCTTAAAATGTTTACCTGCTCAATTTCAACTTTCAAATACTAAAATTTGTTATCTGACCCCTGGAAATAGTACAAGTTTCTTGTGAAAATATTTAAATCATACTGAAGGTTCAATATGAAGCTATTATTATGATTTTACCATTCCACTATTAAGATATAATATTTTGGTTGCTCTACATTGTTTTTAATTTAAAGTAATATTAAATGTTGCTTTGAAAATTTTAATAATCAAAAAGGAAGAGTCTGTTTGGATATCTCTTGTTTGAAATCAAGTTTGGATCCCGTATTTTTTCGCACACACTTGCTGGTGATTTATGAAACAGCGACTACGATGACTGGATCCGGAAAAGGATCGACTTTTTTCGAAATATTTCCAAACCACTCTTCAAATAATTTTTCTATGATCTATCTTATCATTGGAATTTTTTCCCTAATCAAATTTGTTTTATACGAAAATCAATATTTTTTTTGTTTGGTTGATATTTGATATATCATATTGAAAAGTACGTACAATTCTATTCAATGCTGTCTGTAATTCAGTAAAGATTTGGAAAAGGATTCAGCAATGTAATATTAGACTGTAAAAGAGGTTGATAAAATTTGGAGAAGAAAAAAATATTGAAATGGAATTTAGCAATGATTATATTTATTTTCAAAAATTGTTCTATAGGATCGTACAATGAGCTTCTCATTATAATGTTATGTTACAATTTTTCACATACATACGCGCAGAAAAAAAACCGCCTCATTAATCATCCATACTTGAACTGAATCTATGAGTGGATGCGAAATCGAACATTTCACCGCCTCCTGGCAAGACCTTCTTTTGCTCGTCCGCTGAGAATGGATTCCAGTCGATTATTTGTTATTTTGACGTGAATTTGAA